>NC_091370.1:16745865-16823365 GCF_038502225.1 Cherax quadricarinatus
TGGCTTACATACCCCGTCTCATCCTGCTTCGCCTCTCCTGACTACAGTATATAAACCACTTCGGCTGTATGCTGTACTTTCTACAAGATTGATGGACTGAACACATCGACTCCAGACTGAGGGACTGATTACCTCTAACTACTCCTCTCCTTACACCCTTCTGATTTGTATTGGACTGATGAAGCCACTGTGTGGCGAAACGTTTCACCAATAAAGATTCCCATATGTTGCATAAATGTCTCAAGTTCTCCTTTGACATTTGTCCATATTGTTTCTAAATAAATGTTATTAATTCTACATTTTTTCACCGTGCCACATTAGGAGACGAACCGTCGCGTTAGCCACTGGGCCAGCTACGGTCTGGAATTTTGAGAGACTGATCGCGGGTTCTAACCCCACCCGTGGTATGGTTTGTTTGCAATCGTGTCATTACAATTTCGTAAGTCACATTAGGAGACATTTGGTACATGTTGAACCTCTTCTCCATCCACTACACATACTGGCAGCCACTGGCTGGGAGGAGCAGTAGAAAACAAGTGATATAGGTAGATGGTTCAGAGAACCCTCAAGTTGATAAATTAAGACACATGTGCAACACTTGGGAAACGTTTCCACTATAAAGATAGTGTTGGACCCACTATAAAGATAGTGTTGGACCCACTATAAAGATAGTGTTGGACCCACTATAAAGATAGTGTTGGACCCACTATAAAGATAGTGTTGGACCCACTATAAAGATAGTGTTGGACCCACTATAAAGATAGTGTTGGACCCACTATAAAGATAGTGTTGGACCCACTATAAAGATAGTGTTGGACCCACTATAAAGATAGTGTTGGACCCACTATAAAGATAGTGTTGGACCACTATAAAGATAGTGTTGGACCCACTATAAAGATAGTGTTGGACCCACTATAAAGATAGTGTTGGACCCACTATAAAGATAGTGTTGGACCCACTATAAAGATAGTGTTGGACCCACTATAAAGATAGTGTTGGACCCACTATAAAGATAGTGTTGGACCCACTATAAAGATAGTGTTGGACCCACTATAAAGATAGTGTTGGACCCACTATAAAGATAGTGTTGGACCCACTATAAAGATAGTGTTGGACCCACTATAAAGATAGTGTTGGACCCACTATAAAGATAGTGTTGGACCCACTATAAAGATAGTGTTGGACATGGGTCTAATTTATCAGAAAACATATAGGAGGAAGAGGCGATATTTCTGCTCTCCATTCTTTTGTTTTAACCAGGAACATCATAATTTTATTATGCCATTTTCTAAAAAATGATGAAAAAAACCATACGTTTTTCACGAGTAAATAAATTAGAAACAGAGATGTGAAAGATACCAGCAGATTGGGGATGTTTTTTTCCAGGGAGGTTACCTGGAGGTTATTCCGGGGATCAACGCCCCCGCGGCCCGGTCCATGACCAGGCCTCCCGATGGATCAGGGCCTGATCAACTAGACTGTTACTGCTGGCCGCACGCAGTCCAATGTACGAGCCACAGCCCGGCTGATCCGGCACTGACTTTAGGTATCTGTCCAGCTCTCTTGAAGGCAGCCAGGGGTTTATTGGCAATTCCCCTAATGCTTGATGGGAGGCTGTTGAACAGTTTTGGGCCCCGGACACTTGTGGTGTTTTCTCTTAGTGTACCAATGGCGCCCCTACTTTTTATTGGGGGCATTTTGCATCGCCTGCCCAGTCTTTTACTTTCGTAGGGAGTGATTTCTGTGTGCAGATTTGGGACCATTCCTTCCAAGATTTTCCAAGTGTAGATTATGATATATCTCTCCCTCCTGCGTTCCAACGAGTACAAGTCAAGTGCTTCCAAGCGTTCCCAGTAGTTAAGGTGCTTGACAGAACTTACACGTGCAGTAAAGGATCTCTGTACACTCTCTAGATCTGCGATTTCACCTGCTTTGAATGGAGATGTTAATGTACAGCAGTATTCCAGCCTAGAGAGAACAAGTGATTTGAAAAGGATCATCATGGGCTTGGCATCTCTCGTTTTGAAAGTTCTCATTATCCATCCTATCATTTTCTTTGCACGTGCGATCGCGGAGGTGAATGAGGCGAGACTAGAATGGTAGAACAAAGGAACCAAGGAAAGTAGGGAGAGAGGTTTAAAAGTAAATTGTCAGAAGATAAGAAAGACGAGTGGAAGCAAGAGGAACTTAAGGGAGGACTTGAGAGAGTTGTGAAACAGAGAAAGGGAAATACTAAGGCCAGGCCGAAGGCAAGCTTGGGGCGGGGCGGTATTACGTCAGAATGTCTTGTGGAGCCCCGGGGCGAATGTGGTCTATGGGAGACATGCTGTGGGAAACTTTGTACAAGAATGGTATACAATACCGACAAGATGAAATTGAGACACATGTGCAACATCTGGGTATCTTTATTGTAGACGTTTCGCCATCCAGTGGCTTTATCAATACAAATTCCAGGACATAACTTGAAGACAGAAGAACTATGTACAGAAGATGAGGTAATCAGTCCCTCAACCTAGCAGTAGGTGCGAAGAGCACCGTAGTCGTGGAGATTCTGAAGCAGAAGCAAGGCGCCTGACGCTTATATAACCTGACGTTACTATATGGGCCTGACTCCCGCTATGGGAGATGTGCTGTGGGGCTGTTCCACACTGTGGAGTAGAACTCTTCTCCAGGCTGAGGGACTGACCACCTCAAAACTACGTCTTCGAGGATGCTGGACTGATTACATCTCTACTGCTGCTGCCTCCTCTGCATTCGACTGAAGAAACCTATTGTGTAGGCGAAACGTTTCGGAATAAAGATACCTAACTGTTGCACAAGTATTTTTACCAACCTCTCGGTATTGTATACCATTATCATATTCACATTGTGAGAGACTTCTTGTGAGGACTTGCTGGGATTATCAGATTATTGAATTTGTTAGACTTGTGGGATAACCAGGCGACTTCAGCTGTACTAAAGACATGCAACATTGGGTAATTGGAAACTTGTCCACCATACACTGGTGAATATGATGCAGTTTCTCTTAGGAGAGTAGTTAAGTCGGATAATTACTTTGCAGGTGCCTAAAGTTAAAGGTACAAGATGTACCTTTGAGGAACAAGAAATAAATCTTTGGCAGGTCTCCACACACCTGCTGCCTCTGTTCACCTACCAGTGTTTACCTACTTATGGCTGAACGGACTGTTGTGGGTGGCATCCTGGGGAAGGATTTAAGGGCATCAAATTAAATATGGTGTAAAGCATGGGTTATCCTTCGTTATTAAAAATCCGGGGTTTAAAGTCTTAGTTAAATCGCAGAACGGGTGGGATTTGAACTGATTTCGTGATTCGTAAGGTCTTGGTTATTCATACTGTTTTCGTTTATGAGGAGGGTACGTGGGCATGGGTCACCACTAGTTAATATTTAGAAGATACACAAATAACCCTCACATAGAGAAGTTTCTGACGACGTTTCGGTCATCATAAGTTTCTCTCACCTGTGTGCAGGTTGTGTGTTGTTAGTCACGGTATTCCTTTTTTCTTCTCAACTAGGAGAGTGACTGTATGTTGCACGATTAGTTAGGAACCAGGAGCGCACCTGGGCAGGTTGCACCACTAGCACAGGTAACTAGACGCTAGCACCATTATATCTGCGGTACCCAGGGTAGGCTGTAAAGCTGCACTGAGAAGAACCAGTCTTCCAGGTCCTTGACTCTTAAACTTACGGTATCCCTGATGCAGCCGCCGCCATGTTCCTCCCGCTCATCCTCCTGTATTCTTTCTTCATCTTTCGCTTTCTTGTCTCCAGCCTCCTGTTTTTTTCTTCATTTTTAGTTCATTGTAGTCATTCTCTTTAGTTAACGGTTGTGGGTATGATTCTTCAATATATATTTGATGCAGTGTGTGTGTGTGTGTGTGTGTGTGTGTGTGTGTGTGTGTGTGTGTGTGTGTGTGTGTGTGTGTGTGTGTGTGTGTGTGTGTGTGTGTACACTCGCCTGTTTGTGGTTGCGGGGGGTCGAGTCACAGCTCCTTGGCGTGTAAGTGGGGATTGGGGGGTGCTTTGTCTTACATTTGCATGGATCTTGGCACTACCTGTGGAGTGCCAAACCATCCAGGCTGTGGGCCAGCGGGCCACCAGTAGCACCAAGTTGTTTGAACAAGAGATCAACAGAAAAGCCTGGCCCCAGGCCAGGCTGGTAGAGTATTACTCTGGAAATCTGTCACAGGTAAGTCACGGGTGATGTGTTGTTATTGTGGTGTAGACTTCATGCATATGAAGCTGGACTTAAAATTCAAATCAGGTGTTTTAGGAGAACTGTTTTCAACATTAATGACACCATCATAGCGTTCTAAATCCCCAGCAACCCTGCATCCCTGGGCTCTCCCTCCCTCCCTCCCCGCGGCTCTCCCTCCCTCCCTCCCCGCGGCTCTCCCACCCACCCTGCCCCCCCCCTCCCTCCCTCCCTCCCTCCCTGCCCCTCCCCGCCAGCCTCTCTACCTGCCTCCCTCCCTCCCTTCTTGCCTCCCTCCCGCCCGGCCTCCCTGCCTCCCTCCATCGCGTCTCTTCCACTTGGTTCTTCCTATATCTCACCTTCCACTTCTCTTTCCACCCCATCCTTTCTTCCTCTCCTTCTCACTATTTATCTTCCTACCCTCAGTCTCATCCACCCAGTACCTCCCCCCATTTCATCCCTCCCTCCCAAGTCCTCCCACCCATCACGGGATGAGGCGTCATTTGGTACTGACGTATTATGGACCAGCCTCATCACCATTGGCCAAACCCTTAACGACTAATAAAGCAATTAATCTTAGCAGTTGGCGGCGGCGGCTGCCATGATGGTATTACGCCGGTGTTGACGGTGGTATTACGCCGGTGTTGACGGTGGTATTACGCCGGTGTTGACGGTGGTATTACACCTCATTTCTCTCAAAAGCGAGTGAAACGTTATCGAATAAAACCCCTGTATCGCCTTTAAACATTTTGATTCTTCCTCCTGTCCTAATCTTTATTGTCCACCTTCTCATCCTTCCCGTACTCTTCCTTTCCCTCTCTGACGCCATCCTTCCCGAATCTTTCCCTTCCTCCATTCCTCTTTCCTTCCTCCCGTCAATCTCTTCCTCCCAGGCGTCACACATCACTCACCAAGATACACAAACCCACAAACACCAGTATTTGTCAAATCGTGACATTTTTTCTTACAAAGTCTGTGGGAACAGCACACAGTGGGCGAAATGTAACCCCTGGAGTGAAACGTTGAGTCTCTTGTTACTTAGTGTCCCGAGCTAGTGTCTCGTAGCTCGAGTGCTAGTGCACTCGGCTCACGCACTGAGGACCATGGCTCGATCCCCAGTACGCGTGGAAACATTTAGACGGGTTTCCTTAAGATACCTGCCGTCCATGTTCACCTAGCAGTAAAATAGGTACCTGGGTGTTAGTTGACTGGTGTGGGTCGCATCCTGGGGACAAAATTGACCTAATTTGCCCGAAATGCTCTGCTTAACAAGGGTCTTTCTATATAGTAATGTCATTGATATCATCTAGACCTGTATACCTTTAATAATAATAGTTTATTACCACAGTGAGAGGCGCTTCAGTATATTCGTGGGAGGTGTTTTGTCACCCATTGGGGTTTAGTTCTTTCCCAATATAATTGTGGGAGGGTGGTGACACATTTTGCCTGAGATACTTGCCTGAAGTCAGTGCCGGATCGGCCGGGCTGTGGTTCGTACGTTGGACTGCGTGGACAGCCTGGTTGATTAGGCCCTGATCCACCAGGAGGCCTGGTCTTGGACCGGGCCACGGGGGCGTTGATCCCCGGGATGTCCTCCAGGTAAACTCCAGGTTACCTGGAGGTTATTCCGGGGATCAACGCCCCCCGCGGCCCGGTCCACGACCAGGCCTCCCGATGGATCAGGGCCTGATCAACTAGGCTGTTACTGCTGGCCGCACACAGTCCGACGTACGAGCCACAGCCCGGCTGATCCGGCACCGACTTTAGGTATCTGTCCAGCTCTCTCTTGAAGGCAGCCAGGTAAAGACTGTCACAGTACCATGGCTGGATATAAATATCAAAATTGATATATTGTATAGAATCAAACAAATTACCATAATTTTGAACATTCTGAGGTAAAATTGAGAAAAAAAATTAGTATTTTATGAAATAAGTCGTTCAGACCCACAGATTGAGAGAGGAAACGTCAAACGAGATTTCGGATCTTTCTGCATACATTATCTTGTTTCGCACCAGTACCTGGAGGTCATTCCGGGGATCAACGCCCCCGCGGCCCGGTCCATGACCAGGCCTCCCGGTGGATCCGGGCTGCCGCACGCAGTCCAACATAGGTGACATTCGTGGTAATATCAAAGTTTCCAGGTCCTGACACTCTTATTTTCTTGTGGCTTTAAATAAGTTTAAAGAAAATTGTTTTATAGTTTACAGGAAGTCTTAAGACACTAATATATTCCCCCTCCCCTGTGGCTGGTTATTCCCCCTCCCCTGTGGCTGGTTATTCCCCCTCCCCTGTGGCTGGTTATTCCCCCTCCCCTGTGGCTGGTTATTCCCCCTCCCCTGTGGCTGGTTATTCCCCCTCCCCTGTGGCTGGTTATTCCCCCTCCCCTGTGGCTGGTTATTCCCCCTCCCCTGTGGCTGGTTATTCCCCCTCCCCTGTGGCTGGTTATTCCCCGTCCCCTGTGGCTGGTTATTCCCCCTCCCCTGTGACTGGTTATTCTCCCTCCCCTGTGGCTGGTTATTCCCCCTCCCCTGTGGCGGGTTATTCCCCCTCCCCTGTGGCTGGTTATTCCCCCTCCCCTGTGACTGGTTATTCCCCCTCCCCTGTGGCTGGTTATTCCCCTCCCCTGTGGCTGGTTATTCCCCGTCCCCTGTGGCTGGTTATTCCCCCTCCCCTGTGACTGGTTATTACCCCACCCCGGTGACTGGTTATTCCCCCTCCCCTGTGACTGGTTATTCCCCCTCCCCTGTGACTGGTTATTCTCCCTCCCCTGTGACTGGTTATTCCCCCTCCCCTGTGACTGGTTATTCCCCCTCCCCTGTGACTGGTTATTCCCCCTCCCCTGTGGCTGGTTATTCCCCCTCCCCTGTGGCTGGTTATTCCCCCTCCCCTGTGGCTGGTTATTCCCCCTCCCCTGTGGCTGGTTATTCCCCCTCCCCTGTGGCTGGTTATTCCCCCTCCCCTGTGACTGGTTATTCCCCCTCCCCTGTGGCTGGTTATTCCCCCTCCCCTGTGGCTGGTTATTCCCCCTCCCCTGTGGCTGGTTATTCCCCCTCCCCTGTGGCTGGTTATTGCCGCTCACCTGTGGCTGGTTATTCCCGCTCCCCTGTGACTGGTTATTCCCCCCTCCCCTGTGACTGGTTATTCCCCCTCCCCTGTGACTGGTTATTCCCCCTCCCCTGTGACTGGTTATTCCCCCTCCCCTGTGGCTGGTTATTCCCCCTCCCCTGTGACTGGTTATTCCCCCTCCCCTGTGACTGGTTATTTCCGCTCTCCTGTGGCTGGTTATTCCCGCTCTCCTGTGGCTGGTTATTCCCGCTCCCCTGTGGCTGGTTATTCCCGCTCCCCTGTGGCTGGTTATTCCCGCTCCCCTGTGGCTGGTTATTCCCCCTCCCCTGTGGCTGGTTATTCCCCCTCCCCTGTGGCTGGTTATTCCCCCTCCCCTGTGACTGGTTATTCCCGCTCCCCTGTGGCTGGTTATTCCCCCTCCCCTGTGGCTGGTTATTCCCCCTCCCCTGTGGCTGGTTATTCCCCCTCCCCTGTGGCTGGTTATTCCCCCTCCCCTGTGGCTGGTTATTCCCCCTCCCCTGTGGCTGGTTATTCCCCCTCCCCTGTGGCTGGTTATTCCCCCTCCCCTGTGACTGGTTATTCCCCCTCCCCTGTGACTGGTTATTCCCCCTCCCCTGTGGCTGGTTATTCCCCCTCCCCTGTGGCTGGTTATTCCCCCTCCCCTGTGACTGGTTATTCCCCCTCCCCTGTGACTGGTTATTCCCCCTCCCCTGTGACTGGTTATTCCCCCTCCCCTGCGGCTGGTTATTCCCCCTCCCCTGTGACTGGTTATTTCCCCTCCCCTGCGGCTGCTTCCCCTCTGTGGCTGGTTCCCCTCTGTGACTGGTTCACCCCTGTGACTGGTTCACCCCTGTGACTGGTTCACCCCTGTGACTGGTTCACCCCTGTGACTGGTTCACCCCTGTGACTGGTTCACCCCTGTGACTGGTTCCCCTATGTGACTGGTTTACCCCTCTGTGACTGGTTTACCCCTCTGTGACTGGTTTACCCCTCTGTGACTGGTTCACCCCTGTGACTGGTTCACCCCTGTGACTGGTTCACCCCTGTGACTGGTTCACCCCTGTGACTGGTTCCCCTCTGTGACTGGTTTACCCCTCTGTGACTGGTTTACCCCTCTGTGACTGGTTTACCCCTCTGTGACTGGTTCACCCCTGTGACTGGTTCACCCCTGTGACTGGTTCACCCCTGTGACTGGTTCACCCCTGTGACTGGTTCACCCCTGTGACTGGTTCACCCCTGTGACTGGTTCACCCCTGTGACTGGTTCTCTGTAACCATTGGCTGAGGAAATAGACTGATGCTGAGGCTTGGCTATAATTCATCACTGTCAGCGCCTTGATGATATCTGTGGACTAGTGGTGGCAGACAGCCCTACCCCCCTTTCCCCCCAACTCTAGTACCCCAACAACCCATACCCCCTTACAACTCTTGGGCAACCCCCCCGACTGCAGGAGGGAGATTACTAGAAATATTGTTAGGTTTTAATGACTGTCTAGTCAGCCTTAGCCACATCACTTGAGGGTAATTGAAATATATATACCTGGAGGTTATTCCGGGGATCAACGCCCCCGCGGCCCGGTCCATGACCAGGCCTCCCGATGGATCAGGGCCTGATCAACTAGGCTGTTACTGCTGGCCGCACGCAGTCCGACGTACGAGCCACAGCCCGGCTGATCCGGCACTGACTTTAGGTATCTGTCCAGCTCTCTCTTGAAGGCAGCCAGGGGTTTATTGGCAATTCCCCTAATGCTTGATGGGATGCTGTTGAACAGTTTTGGGCCCCGGACACTTATGGTGTTTTCTCTTAGTGTACCAATGGCGCCCCTACTTTTTATTGGGGGCATTTTGCATCGCCTGCCCAGTCTTTTACTTTCGTAGGGAGTGATTTCTGTGTGCAGATTTATATATATATATATATATATATATATATATATATATATATATATATATATATATATATATATATATATATTATTGTGACCACGAACGAGTGGTATTGATATAATTTTGAGGAAAATCTATTTTTGTCCCCTATAAAATATAAATGATTTAGCGTTTGACTGTGTACAATAATATTACGAGAAGTTGCTGCTATCCGGTCAACATTGGAGACCGTTGGAATAAAACGGCCGAGATAGGCCTAAGGTAAATCTCAGGTGTTTGGTAGGCCTACAGGGCCACTCTTGTAATTGCAGCTGGGGTGGAATATTACACCTGGAATGTGGTAAATGTGTCTTGTCTTCCAGCTGCCGCACGACGGGTCTTAACAGTATAGTTGTGCTAGACCATCCTGTGAATTTGAGGTCATTGTAATGTTATTAACGGCACGAGACAGGTAGTTACATTGTGGCACCGTTGGTGACGTCAGTGTTGGAGGAGGGGAGGGAGTGCCGTTAAGAGGGCCAAATTAGTGCAATTGTTCAATTTCCAGCAATAATACTTCAGCATGCCTTGACACCACTGTTAATGAGACACTAACTTCTCTTATTTTCTCTTGTTCTCTTTAGCTCTCTCTCTCTCTCTCTCTCTCTCTCTCTCTCTCTCTCTCTCTCTTTCTCTCTCTCATACTCTCTTACTCTCTCTCTCTCATACTCTCTTACTCTCTCTCTCATACTCTCTCTCTCTCATACTCTCTTACTCTCTCTCTCATACTCTCTCTCTCTCATACTCTTTTACTCTCATACTCTCTTACTCTCTCTCTCTCTCTCTTACTCTCTCTCTTACTCTCTCTCTCTCTTACTCTCTCTCTCTCTTACTCTCTCTCTCTCTGTGTAGGTGTACTCTCTTACTCTCTTACTCTCTTACTCTCTTACTCTCTTACTCTCTTACTCTCTTACTCTTACTGGTAGCGGCCCGCTTCTGCCGTAAAGCGTTGGGTGTAATTACCTACATGAGCTACGGGTTTGAGCTCTAGCTCTCCAGTGTGCGCGCATGAGGCAAACCAGAGGGGGGGGGCATGGATCAAGAGAGGGGAAGTGATATTGGGGAGAGGGGCAAGGAGGGGATAAGGGATTGAAAGGGTGCGGAGGGAAGGGTTAAGATGGTGGATGGATATGAGGGTCAGCGGACCTTCAGCAGCAACAGCCTGGTTGACCAGGCTAGCACCAGACGAGCCTGGTCAATGGCCGGGCTCCAAGAGTAGAAACTCTCGAAACTCGTTAAACGTAAAGGTATATCAGAGGGTTTATGGTGCTGGATGGTGGGGGGGGGGAGGGGTTATTGAATGATGCAAGGAGTAAACAAAGGTGCATTGCGTCACTACCACCCCTTCACATCACCCCTTCCTCTTTACTTATCCCCTTTATCCCCTTCTTTGTGCCCCCCTCTCCCTCCCCTTCTACTCACCCATCTTGGGTCTTTGTCATACCTGTTCTTGCAACTAAGGTAAGATTTGTCAGGAAACAGGACAAGTGTTTCCTGACGACGGGGTGTGGTGGTGCTGGTGGCATTCCTCCTCCAGGTATCCTCTTGTGTCCGGGGATACCTGGAGGTTATTCCGGGGATCAACGCCCCCGCGGCCCGGTCCATGACCAGGCCTCCCGGTGGATCAGGGCCTGATCAACCAGGCTGTTACTGCTGGCCGCACGCAGTCCAACGTACGAGCCACAGCCCGGCTGATCCGGCACTGACTTTAGGTATCTGTCCAGCTCTCTTGAAGCCAGCCAGGGGTTTATTGGTAATTCATCTAATGCTTGATGGGAGGCTGTTGAACAGTTTTGGGCCCCGGACACTTATGGTGTTTTCCCTTAGTGTACCAATGGCGCCCCTACTTTTAATTGGGGGTATTTTGCATCGCCTGCCCAGTCTTTTACTTTCGTAGGGAGTGATTTCTGTGTGCAGATTTGGGACCATTCCTTCCAGGATTTTCCAAGTGTAGATTATGATACATCTCTCTCTCTCTCCTGCGTTCCAACGAGTACAAGTCAAGTGCTTCCAAGCGTTCCCAGTAGTTAAGGTGCTTAACAGAACTTTATACGTGCAGTAAAGGATCTCTGTACACTCTCCAGCTCTGCAATTTCACCTGCTTTGAATGGAGATGTTAATGTACAGCAGTATTCCAGCTTAGAGAGAAAGTGATTTGAAAAGGATCATCATTGACTTGGCATCTCTCGTTTTGAACGTTCTCATTATCCATGGAAGCTTATCGTTAAGGGGCACGTCAGTTCCCCTGCTTAATAATGTTTTTACCCTATAATCTACCTTGTAGTATAATAAACACGATATTAGGAGACAGGGAAACTCACGCGCCTCTGAAAAAAATCCTAGGCAGAGATGTGGCGTTCCTGCAGTCATCCATTCAGTTACTTTCCAGATGTAATGGTTCTTAACCTGAGTGATACACATCCTCAGTGCTCGCTGGAGTCCATGTGCAGAGACGCAGGAAATTAATGAGAGGAATTAGGAAAGAGACGGGAATAAATGAGATAAGAGGAAGAGCAAGGAAAAATATGGAAGAGATGGATGAGAGGGAGCGAGGTACTGATGATAACGTGTAGAGAGAGAGAGAGAGAGAGAGAGAGAGAGAGAGAGAGAGGGGGGGGGGGGAGAGTGGGATGTAAGAGGTGAGAGCCACAGGTAATTAGATACTTGTGGTTGTGGGCCCTGGTTTGACTTCTACCCCCCCCCCCCTCTATATCCCCCTCATCCGTTAGTTTCCTCTCCCTCTTATCCGTTCGTTTCTCCCTTGCATCTGCTCGTTTCCCTCTTACCTTCTCCCCTTCCCATCCGTACCTATCTCCCATCCCTCTCCCCACCCTTCTCCGCCTTAATCCAAGCTGCCTCAGGCATAAGTGGCTGGGGGATGGGGGGGGTGGATTTTGGATTACATTTCATAATGATTGGCTGAGCGACCAAGCTGTGGCTGTATGCGACCTGCTGTACCTCTTAGCCTTTCTTGAAATTATAATTACTCTTTACTCTCCATTTATTTTTTAATTTACATTTTTCTTGAAGGTTCATAGAACTAAGGGACAGAGAGAGTAGGGAAGATGTAGACAGAAAATGGGAGAGCTAAGAGGATGTAGACAAAATGGGAGAGCTAAGAGGATGTAGACAGAAAATAGGGCTTGGAGGATGTAGACAAAATAGGAAGGCTAGAAGGATGTAGGGAACATGTAGACAGAAAATAGGAGGATGAAATTAGTAGGGGTTAGGGTGATCTCTGTCCCTCCACAACAGATGGTAGCCATTGCTAGAGGGGTCATTCCTGGGCTGTTAAGGACAATTATTCACCTATAATTACGCTAGTCGGTATTCCAGGTCTCCAATTTACTTGTGTCGGCGGGTCAGACTAGTGCTTCTTAATGATGCTTTTTTCTTGACCTGCCGTTTACCTGACAAAAGTTTATTAATCGGAATTGGGTGCGTGAGCAACATGCTCCTCGTGGCTGGACAGTGGGAACAAAAGGTAGCAGTTTCCCCCGTTATATTCCACAACACAGGATGGGCTCTGTACGTCACCTGGGTAATGGAATCTGTTAACTTGAGTGGAGAGGTTGTGGTATGAGATGGGAGGCTTCGGTAAGGTGATGAGGATATCGTCAATCATTCCACTGTACCTACGGCAGCTTCAAGGGTTTCATTCTAGCAGAGCTGTGGTTACTATCACGAAGTTTTGTTGAAATGGGTACATTTGCAGTGTGCTGCTGCCCTACTGTGGTAGTTCACCGTCTGTAACCCAAATACAACACTGCTAGTTATAGCAACCACTGCTAGTTATAGCAACCACTGCTAGTCACCACTGCCCGCCACCTAGTTTGCAGGTGTTAGGAGCTCGGCTGCTAACTGGTACAACTTAATAATTCAGTGTTATTAAGCTCGGGGGGGGGGGGGAGAGTGACCCCAAACCCACATTAAATTTTAATTAAGTGTACGGGGTAGGCAGGTGGATAAGAGGAGCCACTAATATACAGCCTCTACTCATTATGCATCGGTCGTTTTACTACCACGTTTAAAACGTGAATTTCTGAACTTTATTTGCTGTTAAATTTTCTTGTCTTTGTTTAATGACAAGTAAAATAAGCCTCTGAAAAGTATATGTTACAGGTGCTTTCATGGGGGTGTGCTGGAGGGCTCTTGACCAGAGGAATTGGAGCTGTCCTCCCCTTAGATCAAAGTTGATTTCTTCCCTTCACCCATAATTCTGTCCTAGGTGGTGGCGTCATCTTGGTTAGCACTGAGACACTGTCTAGGGTCTTGTGGAACCGGGTGCAGTACAGCAGGTTAGGTTCTGGGCTACTGTAGGGCCCCGCTTATACAGCAGGTTAGGATCTGGGCCACTGTAAGGCCCTACTCATACAGCAGGTTAGATTCTGGGATACCGTAGGACCCTGCTCATACAACAGGTTAGGTTCTGGGCTTGTACAGGTTAGGTTCTGGGCTTGCACAGGTTAGGTTCTGGGCTTGCACAGGTTAGGTTCTGGGCTTGCACAGGTTAGGTTCTGGGCTTGCACAGGTTAGGTTCTGGGCTTGCACAGGTTAGGTTCTGGGCTTGCACAGGTTAGGTTCTGGGCTTGCACAGGTTAGGTTCTGGGCTACTTCTATAAAACGAAAATAGCTGTAAAATGAAACACGATTTTTTTCCCCTAGTTTGTTCCATATAAAAGTCTGTTAACATATTTACACTTATATATTGACTTACTATCTCGTTTTAAAGTTTATGAAATTGTAGGCCATTGTTGCGCCAGTAGTTACACAGGGCCAGGTCACAGACCGGGCCGCGGGGGCGTTGACCCCCGGAACTCTCTCCAGGGCAGCCCCATCGTATGGTCTTCTGGCCTTTTAGTTGTTCACCCCACTTGTGACTTAATGATCCAGGATGGACTGAAACTTCATAAGGTTCCTCTTTAAGTGCTTGTGAATTGTCGTTGTTGAGACTATCTTCTCTTGTCAGCCATTTTTACCGCCCTACAGTTGTACACGCCAACCATTTTTGCACCAAGAATTGTACACTTCAACCATTCCATGTTTCTTGTACGGAGTGTTTGTGATGGAAAACTTGCGTGACTGTGACCATGTGTTGCCGTGACTGTGGCTACGTTTTGCCGTGACTGTGGCTACGTTTTGCCGTGACTGTGGCTACGTTTTGCCGTGACTGTGGCTACGTTTTGCCGTGACTGTGGCTACGTTTTGCCGTGACTGTGGCCACGTTTTTCACTAGCGGCTGTACACACCCAGTTGATCACTTATGCACGAGTTGATTCTCCTGATACTCCACTGACTCATTACACAAGAAACTGAATGATCATCATTGCACTCTGGTTCAGAGGAAGAGGGGAAGTGAGAGGGGAGGGAAATAGAAGGGTAGAGGAGGGGAAATTGGAAGGTGATGCTGAGTCGAAAGGTAGGCGGTGGTAAGGAAGGTAATTGGAAGGCCGGTTGGTCGATGGGAATAAGGTGAAAGAAAATTGGGAAAGGTACGGGGAAAGGATAAGGGAGGGGAAAAGAGGTGAGAGGGGGGATGAGTGAGATGAGTTAAGTCAGCATGCTACTTCATCACTCATCTTACCCACTCCTCAGTCATCAAAGAAACCTCCCACTCCACCCTCCCCTCCCGCTCAAGACCTCTCGGTAACCTTTCAAGGTTCAATTTTAAGCGCCCTTAAAATATAAGGGAAATTACTAGCAGCATTCCCCTTTCCTCGTCAAGTATCTCTGATTCTGGCTGTGATTAATCCTATCAACACCGTCTGATTAACCAAGCCATTAGCCAGGTGTGCTAGTGTGAACCGGGCCGCGGCAACGATGATTCCTGGAGCTTTACCAAGTAAACAGAAGTTGGATAGAATGCAATTTTACATTCATCCCAGCTTCCCCAGCATGCACCTCAACACTTTCGCCTAACCACCTCCATTTCAGCTTCCTTCCCCTTCATTCCCCCTCTCTCAACCCCAGCATTGTGTTTTCCACACCTCAACACCTTTAACCCTCTCATAAAACACTTCCAAATTGCATTACAAAATCTATTACCGAAAAGTTTTAGAGCTCATTAAACAAAACTAGAGCTGCCCCCCCCCCTCCTACACGACTCTCCCAACGTACGCATGTAGTTTTTTATATCAGGAGCCCCTTATGCACATGAGGAAGCCTCTTTGATAGGATAGGGAACTATGTTTCAAAAAAGATCAGCAATGAAAACACTTTTGGGTCATCATTGCATTCAGTATTGCAAGGGCACTTTTGGGTGTGTCGTTACAAACTTTTTTTTTTTCAAGCAGATTAAAGACACGTGCTCCAAAAACTAAGGTTAGTCGTCACGAAAGAGTGTATAAGAAGCAGATTGATGGGCGGGGATTCGAACCGTAATCATGGCATCGAGCAAGCCAAAAGATTTTTAGACAGCACTTCTGTGATTTGTCTATATCAGCGACACCAACTCTTATCACAGCCACAAGCTTTTCTGGTGCATCTATTCTTATGACCTTGAAAGTCGTATAGTACATGAACTTCAGATAAGTGGTACAGCGTTGGGTCTGTTACATAACAAGGCCACGGTTCGAATCCCCCTCTAATTTTCTGTTTATTAATACTTGCTCCAATCTTATTTTCCTTAATAAGATATCTTGATATACCATAGGTTATCGTAATGTTATTCTAAAGTTAGCAAGGAAATGGGATAGGAATATTGCCTTGCACCCCATGTGATCATTCCACACTTGGCCGCTTATTAACTTGGTCGCTATCGTTAGTTATCTTTTTATAACTTCCTCTCCACGGTCATCACCCTTCCCCGTCCTCCCGCCTTTGCTTCACCCTCCGTCCCTCCCTCTGGTGATGGCTGGTAAGAGAAACGTCGGTTGTGTTGGCAACGTGAAGGAATAAGCTCACAAATGGGTGTGAAGACACGAAATTCCCAGCGAGTCTTGATATTAAACAACGCTTCATAAGAGCACTGCCGCAGGCTTACTGGCCCATACCAGACAGGTCCTTCTCAAATCCTAATAGAAATATATTTGCCTTGCCTAGTACAAAAATATTTGCCTAACCAATCCGGTCAAGATTGAGTTTCATCAAGACTTTGGAGTTTATAACTAGGGAAAGCCTAGTTTAAAAGCTTGGCGTGCATTACGTGTATCTATATCAAAACTGAGTGCACTAGTAGTGTCCAGCTAATAGGATAAGTAGTAATCTGGGTGTAGAGGGTGGGAGGGCATGGTTGGTAGTGGGGGGAGGGGGAGGTAGGGAGCAATCCATCACTGGCCAGGGATTAACATCAGAACATCAGGATTTACGGGTCATGCAACACACGCCTTCCTGGAAAGTCTTGCAATTTGCAACTCAAAACCTCCACCTTAGTGATGCTTGGCTCATTTTCTACTTTTTTTTTTCACTTTTGTCCTTGAGGCTGGTGAAGGGTTCTTGATCCACGGGATTGGAGCTGATTGGCTCAGACCTCATCTCTGTGCACAGGCGCCCTGTGACTACTCTTCCGGATTTAGCGCTTCCCAGTTAATATAACAGTTGGTATTTGGTGCCAATTGTTAGTCTATATTCCAGCTTTAAAATGTGACTATTTTCTAACGTGATGGTCACTGTTTTATGTGATCATTTTATCCCTTATTTTTATCTTCCTTTTGTGGTTCATTTTATTTGCATTTGATAAATTTGTGAAGTTTTAAATGTATAAAAGAGAAAGTTTTCCCCAACTTGGTAATTTTAGGTTATTTTCACTGTTTTATTTAATAAATGTTTTGCTTGTACCCTCGTAGTGTGCGTGTTATTTATTTTAAGTTTTCTTTTTCTACCCGTTTTTGTATTTCCTTTTCTTGCCTCCTTTCTCCTCCCCTTCTGTTCCCTTTCATCCAGTCCCTATCCTTCCTCCTACCTTTTCTAGTTTCCTCCCTCACCTCACTCTCTTTCCACCTTCACTTCCCTCACCCCTCTCCACACATATTTTATCAGTTTATTATATCATGTTTTTCACTCCCTTGTTTTCATTCTTGCTACCATTCTTTCTCCCTATTTGGCATTTTCCTTCCCTTCTAAACTCCATTTCTTGTGGAGGGAAGGTCACCCAAACGGGAACACCTTTGTGGAAAAGAAATTCCCTGGTTGAAGGTTCGAACTCCTGGTGGAGGGATTTTAGAACATAGTAAGAAGCCTATTGACCCAGGCCAAGCTGTTGCTGTTGCTGTTGCTGCTGCTGCTGCTGCTGTTGCTGTTGTTGCTGCTGTTGCTGCTGTTGTTATTCCCAAACATTGCTATCGTTCATTTCCAATGTGTTGGAAATTTTCCAATTTACATTTGCAACTTGAGCTTCAAATTCTTCAGTAAAAGTGTCCAACCTGTGCTCGTCTTTATGCCAGAAGTGTAATCACTAGGCTTCAAACTTCACTAGATAAGCTGAACGAGCAGGCTTGTGGATTAAATATTTCGAGGTGGGGTATGGATAGATAAAGATGGATGAATATTCTTCAGTATCTTATCAGGAAGTTGTTTGTGGAAATTTCGGGTCAGTAGTACTATGCTAGAACCTTGTCTCCTGTTCTTCATGCCTCATCATCCCAGACTCCCTGTACCTCCCTTCTTCAGTCGCTAAATGCCTTCTCTATCTTCCCTTCTTCGCCTCCTCCTTCCCTCCCTCAGTTTTTCCACACTTTCCTAACCCTTCACAAGCTCGCTCTCATCCTCACCTTGGTCCGTCCCCTCACCCTCTCATTACAAGGTCAGGGCGGTAAGTGAGGAAGCTCAGGTGTGAGGGATAGCCTGGCCCCTAGGTGGTTCGGGGACGTCTAAAGGGGTGTGTTAAGATGTGACTATTGCTGGCTCCTACTCCTTGAAGACATGAAGTGGAGGATGAGGTCATTGCTTGAAATTATTTTGATGGGTTGTTATGGGAGGGAAAGGAGAGTGGGAGTGAAGGAGCCAGTAAGGGGATGGGAAGAGGAGGGTGGAAGGGATATCTGAAGGATGTTTCCAGAGGTCACCGGCCCCACGTCCCGTTCCCAGACCAGGCCTAGTTACTGGCCTGATCGGTCAAGTTTAGTCCCTCGACGCCCGTAGTCCAACCTATGCACCACAACCCTGCTGATCAGGAACTGTTTTTGAAGGAATCTGTCTAGTTTCCTCTTGAAGACTACAGTTAGGAGGGGGATTTGTTAGAAGGAAAATATAACGGGGGCATCAAACGTATTCTTTAATTTTTTTTACAGGGTGGATGGGTATGCCGGAAAAAGATGGGCCATGTGACCAAAACTCCAGTTAGGTCATCATACGAGTAAATCCTGTTTACTCAGTTAAACATTCCTACCATAGAGAGTCGTGAAGATTTGAGTAGTAAAGGATAAAAGCTTAGTGATGCGGTGGAGGCCACAGATAGCAGTACGAGAGGTGGGCAGGAGGATATGAGTGGTACTATTGTTGAGTGATCTGTACCACTTGCCTGTCTTCTCTCCCGCTTACACCAGTCAGTTGACGGGGAAAACTAACCAGCTTTACCCACGATATAGCAGCACAGTCGGTGTTCCAACTATCACGTCGAGTAGTGCAGCAACACTGGTGGGGCACCAAAGATTTAATACAAAAATAATCATTAGTGGCTTCGGCCACCAGTGAGAGGTTTTAGATGTGACGAGGCGTCTGTCAGGAAATATTGGGGGAAAGTTTTTGTTTAAAGGAACTTTAATTCACTTAACATTTTTAAACCTAGCGAGTATGGTGTCGTTGCTTCATGTATGTCAAGACTTTGTTCCTCAGCAGCTGTTCGTGAAGTACACTCCGCATTTTTCAACAGCCTCTGATAAACTGATAAAACCAAATAGCGTGTTTTGATCGTGACATCTTTAGTGAAGTGTTTTTTTTTATCTTAAGATATTCTTTTAAGATAACTAGAGATAGAGATTTTTTTTAATAGGGGGGGGGAGGACGATGTGTTTCATATCATACCTCAACACGACACTCCCTGAAGAATCGACCAGCACGCCGGCACGTATCTTTGAATGTTTTCAAAGTTCTGACTTGTAACCTTTCCAGCCCACTCATAAACTCTACTTGAGTGCTTGGTAAATATATATATATATATATATATATATATATATATATATATATATATATATATATATATATATATATATATATATATATATATATATATATATATATATATATTATATATTATATATTATATATATTGAATGTGCCGAATAGGTAAAATTTACTATTTTGGCTTCAATAGCAACGCTCTTCTTGCCGGATAGGGCAAGCAAAGATTTGTGTATGCAATAATTTCGCAAAAATCATTGTGAACCTAACAAAAATATATTTGTTAAATTTTTGTAAAGTTATCTAAAATATATTTAGTTGGATTAGGCTAAATTAAATTGCGCTTGTTGTAATAAGGTTAGGCAAGTTTTCTAAGATTTTTTTAACATGAAAGGACTTAATTTTAAGAGTTCGTGCAGACTGACCAATTTTACCTATTCGGCACCATACATACATACATGTACATGCATATACATACATACATGTACATACATATACATACATACATACATACACATATATACACACACACACACATAGAAATATGTTTGAAAGGTCAGCTCAAATGGTCATCTTTTTGGAATTACAAGCGATAGGTTTACTGCATACACCCCCCCCCTCCATCCCTTCCGTTCTCCCATTTCCCTACGCCCATCCCCTTCGCTACTCCTCTCCTCCAATACCCCTTCTTCCCATTCCTGACCCTCAAGTCAGGCGCCTGAAGCGCCGTTGCATGAGAGAGCGGTTCATGCAATGTGCGTTCACACTGACTTCGCTCACCCACACACCCATCAACTCACCCAGTCCCCCACCACCCCTTCCCCCCTAATAATTTCTGCAGCAAATGCAAGACTGGCAAATTTAAGAGAAATTTTGAAGAGCATCCACAGTGAGGCGTTCACGACCTTGTACAGGGTATGTGTCAGGTCCATCTTGAGTACGCAGCGCCAGTATGAAACACATTTGGTTAAATATGTGGAGTCGCTGGAAAAAATGCAAATGTTTGCAACGAAACTAGTCCCCAGAGTTGAGGGGTATGACCTATGAGGAGAGGCTGGAGGAGCTAAACCAGCCGACACTAGAGGACAGAAGAACCAGAATGGATATGATTACGACGTACAAAATAATCTGGAATTGACAAGGTGAACAGGGAGAATTGTTTGCGAGGCTGGTTCCAGTCGGGTACACGAGGTCACAGCTGGAAGCTAAAAGCACAGATGAGCCACAGGGATGTTAAGAAATACTTCCTTAGCTTAGAATGGCCAGGAAGTGGCGTGACCTAGACAGCGAAGTATTAGAGGCAAAAATCTATGCATAACTTTAGTAAGTATGATAGAGCTCACTCTGCCATGAGAATGAGCTCTTTCATACGGCCAACAGAGACGCTGGACCCCGAGCTGAGACTTGACACCTGCAGTCACAGTTAGGCGAGTACACTCACACTGAGTGACTCCCTGTTGTGTGTTGCCTCATGCACTCACCACCACCACCATGATACACGAGTGGTTGAAAGCACCCATCATACACACTGCATTTATCTTCTTGCCTGCTTAAATGTATTGATTTCGGACCCAGGGTAGGCCTCCTGTATAGCCTAATCACATTCGGGACCAAATCAGCCCAGCTGTGATGGATATGTGGGACAGCGGGCCACCAGCAGCAACAGCCTGGTTGACCAGGCAAACACCAGACGAGCCTGATCCATGGCCGGGCTCTTGAGAGTAGGACAAAATCTAGGAACTCGTCAGAAGTACATCTACATTCAATGCAACGTAGATGCCACAGTTTGACTGATCAGGAACCTACTCTTGGCACTTAGAGAAAATTTAGTTGTTCGTTGTCTCTGCAAAAATGAATGATGCTGTCGTGTGTTGATGTGTGATGACGTTGGTGTGTGATGACGTTGGTGTGTGTGATGTATGTGTGACGTTGGTGTGTGTGATGTTGATGTGTTGATTTTGAATTTTTTGCTGACGTCAGTATCTGTGGCTTAGATAGGACCTCCAGTGAGAGGTGGCAGGAAAAAATAGATAATTTTTGCCTTTTTTCCTAACAAAGTTCACCTAGTTGTAATTGCTCTTAATCATCACTTTGATATTCATACGATTGTTATCCTTGGCCCCGCATGGTCCACTGCCGAGAATATTGAAGAAAAGATACAACTTGTAGAGCAAACTTTTGTTGGGAGAAGTTTTCTCTGTGGGCGTAAAGAGGTTTACAATACCGACAAGTTGGGAAACAAGGCAGAGTGGACACTGTTAGGACAATAGTTCGCATGGAGACCTTGTGTTTCAGGTCTGAGAATGCAGCGGAATCGGTAGTGTCAATATAAGCACGTTTTCTACGTATTCTGTAAACTTTTAAGAAAACAGTTTGATCTACGAACGAAATTCCTTAATAGTATCCCTTCTTCTATTGATTCGTTATTTTGCAGCTTTTCACTGTGTACATCTTTATAAAGCGCCACACAAAGGAACTTTATTCCAGTTCACCGTCTTGGTCTATCCCTGTTCCACTTTCTCTGCATTTTGTTTCACATCTGAAAACGTATTGGTATTAAAGGACTTGATAGTCTGCGAGTCAGGTGGAGGGTGGGGTAGCTGTAGCAAGCTTATGGGATTTTGGATGAGCCTTGTGCACCCAGTCTCCCTTAAGTCCAAAGTGCACCTCAGTAATCTGTGGTATCCCCTAGTGGCCTATGGTAGAGGGAAACCTGGTGTGATGGGGTGGAAGGTTGCTGAGTAAGTCGTTATCTCCCCTCCATTCTTTCTTTTATTTCTGACTTTCCCTTTTCCTTCTCCCACTCCTTTCTTTCCCCCCCCCCTAGGCTCAAAGGGCAGTAGGGTTAACGAGTTTATGTATCGGGAAGATCATTGGATATGGAAATCTCTGTGAAATATTCAGAGGCCAGCATGGCGATAGCTCTAAACGAAGTTATTTTTAGTTAGAAATACAGATTTTGCAAGGAGGGTGGCATCGGGGCTTTATATTGTGGACAGGAAAGATATGGGTGTATAAGGGAAGGTGTTAGAGGCTGTTGGTGTGAAGGGAGGCAGTGGAGGGGGGAGAGCTTTCGTATAGGTGTTAGGTAAAATGTAAAACGAAGACGTGTTGTCAGGGTGTAGGTGCAAGGTTGTGGGGTGCAGGTGTTGGTAGGTTGTTAGGGTCAAGACGAGACTGGTAGGCAGTGTGCCGTTTTCGGAAGTTGCCATGTAACTTTTTATGGAAGGAAACAAATGAGGTGTGTGTGTTTGTGGTGGTTGTGATGATGATATGGGAAAGAAGGTGCAGGTGAGTAATTAGGTAATAGCAGGCTCACGATGACCGCAGCTTGTAATCATGCGAGGACGAGTAGGTAGAAAAATTGGTGAAAAAAATGTAATTCAATTTAGTCTGACAACCTGTATTGAAAATTAGTTACTATTTTTTCGTACAGCAAAAATTGTTCGCATTATATAAATATTTTCGTTCGTGCCAGAGACCCGTGTACAGTCGAATATTAACTTTCCCCATCAGTATAAGTATAGTCGTTGTCCTGGAAATGGGTAGTGTGGTTTTCAGCGCTAGACATGCAGGTGGAAATAGCCGGCCATTTAGTAATGCTGAACCAGAGCTCTGTTGACAGGTGCAAGGTTAGAAATTTTAGGTAATGGTATATCGTGTGTTCGTGCCCGTTGGTCAATATTCAGCCAATGGTTATACAGGGTGTTTCGCTTGTAGGAGGCCCCGAGTTGGTACTCCAGTAGTTACAACTGTCTTGTTTATATATTATGTCTAGTAAACGATAACTCGGGTCCTCTTACGAGTGAAACACACTGTACTATATATACTATACTACTTGCCTCGCCTCAACCATTGTGTTCATCTCATGACTGACGAGTTTCATGTGATTGTGTCCTGAGGAATAAACTACCACCATTGTGGGTGTTGTATAGGACCCCTCTCTTCCCTGGCCTCTCCAGTTTCCCCTCACCCCTTCTCTCATGTCTCCTTTTTCTGACCTTGCTCGGCCTTTCAGGTCAGCCACCACCACCTTACACTTCACGTGACGCGCTCCCACAAAATACCCACAATGCCTTCCGCTTTATGAAGGAAAAAACTACGACCTATTTTTTTTAACCTTTTTTTTTTTTTTTACCTATTTGTAATTACTTGTCTGTAGCAAGAGGAACAGAGCTGTTGTGAGGTAATCACATTTTTATTTCCAGTGGTATTACTACCACCACCTGTAACCCATTCCCATATTCTGCCTACTGGAGAAATATTTTGTATACTTCGCTTTAGATGGAGCGTTGGTTGACAGTTGGTGTTGTGGTGGTAGTTTACGATGTTGTAAAGGATAGTGATGGTGGTAATGTGACTTTTGAGGTTATGGTTATTGGTGACGTTAGTGATGGTTCAGAGTGTGAAGGTCTGGGGGGGGGATAAGGTTTAAGGTGTGGGGGTTGTGAAGGAAAAAAAGGGGTGAAGGGGGGATAGGCCAAGGTCGCTGTTCCTCGTTCCTTATCCTCTTCATTTTTATCCGCCCACCCTCCCCTCTCCCTTATTTTCATTTGTAAAATTAGGAAAATGGCAGCTACTCTGTTCACTAACACTGAACATTACTGTAACAGTGTGTTGAAATGTTTAGTGTGGATCACATGTGTCCTGCAGTTATTTCATGGATAAACCTTTATACCTTTGATGAGTTTCGAGAGTCTTTCTACTCCCGCCAGGCTTCTCTGATGCTTGCATTGTCCACCAGGCTGTTGCTGCCAGCAGCCCGCTGGCCAGCGTATCCAGAACAGCCTGGTTTACAGTGTCTGTGTATTCTTAGAAAAAAAAAAGTCAGCTACTCTCTCCTTGTTACCGTTATTAACTAATATTTCGTCAGTAATATTTAAGTGTAAAGAAGAAAAGGCACAATACCGTGACTGGAACAATACACACATAACCCGCACGTAGGAAAGAGGAGCTTATAACGACGTTTCGGTCCGACTTGGACAATTTATAGTGGTCCAAATCTGACCGAAACATCGTCGTAAGGTTTTCTTTCTGTCCTGGTTATTTGTTTGAGTGTAGTTATGTATTAGGCGTCCGCCTGTTTTAGGCCTAGGAGGCGGCGCCCCGACTTTTGTGCCTAGCAGTATTTTATTACATACAAACTATATTATTTTTGTATTGCATAAAGATAAAAAAAAATATATACATCTCTCACAATCTTGGGACGAAAGATTTAGCACCACATTCTGCACAGAATGATCTACACGGGTTTAGAGCTTCGTATATATGACTGTAGATATTTTTTTAAAAATGAGCAATAGCCTCAGCGAAAGTGCCGTGTTGACTAATATTATTATGGTGTCAGGAGTCTTATCTGATATACCACTTGATGTTATCCTCTTAATCTCTGTGGGGAGATGGCGTGGACCCGTTGAACTGGGAGGGTAGTGGGGCGAGTACTGGTTGGTGACTGAGGTAAACTTAACAGATTTTCCACCTTCTCCCTCTTTTCTCTCCCTTGCTCTCGCCCCTTTTTCGGTGTTCTTGTTTAACATTATCTAGAGGATCGCCATCGTCTTCCCTGCGGCTCGGTTTCAAACTAGGCTTCAAATTGGAAAGTAACTATTGTAACTGCTTATATTGTAGAGGGCAAAAGAGAACCAGCACCACATTTAATGGGGGAATTAATTAAGATTTAAATTTGTTCTGAGAGAAAACTCTGTGTGGAAGTCTTTAGTCTGGAACACAATAAGTGTCCGGGGCCCAAGACTGTTCAATTTCCTCCCAGCATACATAAGGGGGATTACCAATAGACCCCTGGCTGTCTTCAAGAAGGCACTGGACAGGCACTTAGTACCTGACCAACCGGGCTGTGGTTCGTACGTCAGCTTGCGTGCGGCCAGCAGTAACAGCCTGGTTGATCAGACTCTGATACACCATGAGGCCTGATCTCAGGCCGGGCCGCGGGGGCGTTGACCCCCGAAACCCTCTCCAGGTAAACATTCGATTGGCAACGTTAGGTGTTCAAGTGTGATATAGATTGTTTACAAAATCGTCAAGTTGAACAATGAGTGAATACATCGACTCCAGGTTGAGGGACTGATTACCACAGTCTTCTCTTCATCTTCCACCGTTCTCGTGTGTTTTACTGAAGAAGCCATTGTGGCGCAACGTTTTCTCAGTAAAGATTCCCAAGTGTCGTTTTTCATAAGGTCCAGGATTAGATTCTCAGATGAGGCACAGAGAACGGAGAGAGAGATTATTATTATTTTATTAACACATCGGCTGATTCCCACCAAGGCAGGGTGGCCCGAAAAAGAAAAACTTTCACCATCATTCACTCCATCACTGTCTTGCCAGAGGGGTGATTTACACTAGTTATAAAACTGCAACATTAACACGCCTCTTTCAGAGTGTAGACACTGTACTTTCCATCTCCAGGACTTAAGTCCGGCCTGCCGGTTTCCCTGAATCCCTTCATAAATGTTACTTTGCTCACACTCCAACAGCACGTCAAATATTAAAAACCATTTGTCTCCATTCACTCCTATAAAATACGCTCACACATGCTTACTGGAAGTCCAAGCCCCTCGCGCACAAAACCTCCTTTACTCCCCTCCCTCCAACCTTTCCTAGGCCGACCCCTACCCCGCCTTCCCTCCACTACAGATTTATACACTCTCGAAGTCATTCTGTTTTGTTCCATTCTCTCTACATGTCCGAACCACCTCAATAACCCTTCCTCAGCCATCTGGACAACAGGTTTGTCAATCTCGCACTTCCTCCTAACTTCCAAACTACGAATTCTCTGCATTATATTCACACCACACATTGCCCTCAGACATGACATCTCTATTTCCTCCAGCCTTCTCGCTGCAACATTCATCACCCATGCTTCACACCCATATAAGAGCGTTGGTAAAACTACTCTCATACATTCCCCTCTTTGCTTCCAAGGACAAAGTTCTTTGTCTCCACAGACTCCTAAGTGCACCGCTCACCCCTTTTCCCCTCATCAATTCTATGATTCACCTCATCTTTCATAGACCCATCTGCTGACACGTCCACTTCTAAATATCTGAATACATTCACCACCTCTGTATTCTCTCCCTCCAGTCTGATATCCAATCTTTCGTCACCTAATCTTTTTGTTATCCTCATAACCTACTCTTTCCTATATTCACTCTTAATTTTCTTCTTTTACTTACCCTACCAAATTCATCCACCAACCTCTGCAGCTTCTCTTCAGAATCTCCCAAAAGCGCACTGTCATCAGAGATGTATACTGGTAATCAGAGATAAGATTAATTTCTTTAGATATAGATTCAAACATTTCAGAGAAAATGTTTGATAAGTAAATTACTTAAACAAGATTTTAGAAATGGCTTTTTATAATATTTATAAATGCCTTATTTTGTGTTAACTGCAAAAGTACTGAAACAGTCCTCTATTAATTAATACTACGTAAATATTAAATGCTTGTGACCATGAATGTTTGTCTGCAGATAGTTTTAACATCTGATAAATATCTTGACTTCTTTAGTATTTGGTAAACATCAAAATGTGGAAGACGGTTCATATTCAAGCAAGTTTCTTGATTTCTAGAGTACAATGGGAGAGAAGAACTTGTGGAAGGTAGTGTGAGAGGGAGTAGAATGAAGGAGAATGTTTTAAAATACTGAGAGAAGACTGAAGGAGTAAGAAACGTGTGAAGGGTATTGGGTTACAGGACGGAGTGAAAGAACGTGTGAAGAGCAGTGTGAGAGTAGACTATAGGGAGAGGCGGAGACAGAAAAAAATGTGAAGGGCGGTGGGTGAGAATAATATTAAAAAGTGTGTTTCTTTCACAGGATTTGCAAGGTTGTGAAATATGCGTACTCACGCATGTTGCCCGAGTTTGCGAAAGAAGCGCAGTGTGTATATACGTACTTGGGAGACCGCCTGAATACTTTCAGAGCAGCGTCGGCTGATCCTCCTCCTCGGTGTTGTAATAGAAACAAATATATCGGGAAATGGTTTGTTTAGTGGGATCATCTTGTAGCGTCAAACAGGTTAATGCATCGACAAATCTGAACGCTAAAATTCCTCCCGAAATGAGGCTATATACTAAAAGAAAGGTAATCGGATATGTTTAATACACGGTTTCAAGAATAGATGTATAGGATCATGAAGGTCAGTAATGATGAGTGAAGCTGGTCGATAAGAATTAAGAGGCATTGACAAGAAGCCCTGACTTGATGTCTGCCAACACAAGAAGATATTAATACTAGGCGAATGTAGACATACAGACGGTTGCATCAGCAGTGGTGTGAAGCAGAGCGTGAGAGACTACTATGATCACGCTGCCTGTGTAATTGACCGGACTTATCGTTTTGACTTACGAGGTCGCTACCTCAGCCAGGTAGAGCACAGAGAAGACAGGCGATATATTTTCTTTTATTTAGCTGAGTTAGATACATCAACAATGTACCGCCACTATGATAGTGTTAGCTAGGTTTCGTGCCTAAGATTTCCGTGTCACATAGGCTTAACGATATACATACAATTGAAATCTGTCAGCCGAAGTTGCTAGACTTAATAAGAATTTAGTAAAGTATGCAATTAAAGGTTCATCAGGAAATAGGGTAGATTGGGGTGTCACGTCCAACACGTGTACATCTCTCCTCCAGTGATGGTCGTCAACATCCAAATGTTTCCTAATCTTGCTCCGTGATTTTGTTGTATGGTTCGCGGCTTTTTTTTTTATTTATTTATTTGCTAATGTTTATATAGGTATATGTAACCCAGTTTTTTAAAAAATGTTCATTTTGAAAGTTAATAGAATCGTTAAGAAATTGAAGTTAGGATTCTGGTTAGTAATGTAACGTAGTAGAATGTACACGTGTTGGCAGTGCATGGCAGATAGTGCATGATTAGGTGATGTTAGGAAGCTGTGTGTGTGTGTGTGTGTGTGTGTGTGTGTGTGTGTGTGTGTGTGCGTGTGTGCGCGCGCGCGTGTGTGCGTGTGCGCGTGTGCGTGTGCGCGCGTGCGTGCTCGTTTTTTGCTTTTGTTACTGACGCATTAAGTAACTTGTGCACATCGCTGCTAGCAGACATAAGCCGCCCGTTTATTTCGTTATTGTCAGTAATAGACTACCAAAAATGAACCCCAAAAGACTGAAGACAACTTAGACTCCAGGAAGGGTTAGAAAAGTAAAGGCTATTGGCAAAAATTAGTTATAAAACTAAAGGAAAAGACCGGGAACCTGGCATAGATAAGGGATGGAGGAGGGGGTACAGGCTGTAAATTTTCAAGAGCATATTTTAGCCAGCGTAGCACCGAACATACAGCTGGAGCCGCACGTTTAAGAAACCTAATAACTTGCATCTCATGCCCACCTACCAAACCTAGGAAGTGAATACAGTTAGTGATGAATGGTTTGAAAAACCGACAAGTTGAAGATTGAGACACTTATGCAGCATATGGGAATCTTTATTCAGGAAACGTTTCGCCACACAGTGGCTTCATCAGTCCAATACAAAGAGGAAGGCGTAAGGAGAGGAGAATGAGGTAATCAGTCCCTCAACCTGGAGTCGGTGTGTTCAGTCCATCAATCTACAAGATTGATGGACTGAACACATCGACTCCAGGTTGAGGGACTGATTACCTCATTCTTCTCCTCTCCTTACGCCTTCCTCTTTCCTGAATAAAGATTCCCATATGCTGCATAAGTGTCTCAATCTTCAATACAGTTAGTATAAATGTTGGTAATTGCTACTGACAAGTGGTTTTAAAACACTAAGGCATATTTTTGGTAAACATTTTGGTCCTGGACCTTGATCGGTCCTAGGACCGAATCGTTTTCTAATGTCCTAGTGTTTGCTCACGTCTTTGTAAGCCACGGAATAAAGTGCCTTTAATAGTCTTTAAATTAAAGACTTGTAGAAATATGCTAGGCCCGTCTTGATTAAGCATACAGCACCATCTGAAAGAGCATGAGACAAGAGAGCCACAAGAACGTTAGGAAGTGCCGCTGCAGTCTCCGGATGTGATGAATGGTTTTGAAAACCGACAACTTGAAGAATTGAGACACGTGCAACATACGAGAATCTTTATTGAAGAAACGTTTCGTCACAGTGGCGAAACGTTTCTTCAGTAAAGATTCCCAGATGTTGCATAAGTGTCTCGATTCTTCAACCAGTCTCAGGATGGTCAGCAAGCTGAATGACTGAAGAATAATGATGTGTTGGGGGGGGGGGGCTATATAGAATTCCATACGCAGTTTGAAGCTGAACAACGTTAGGATCCACGAGGCAGAGAACTTATGAAAACGGTCGTATGCTTTTAAAGAGGGACCGAACAATTCTTTCCCCCCCCCCCTCCCTCCTCCCCAAACACTCCTCTTCTACCAAACACTTCTTTCCTTTCTCAAACACTCTCCTCCCTACCTCCCGAACAAACCAATAAACTCTGGGAATGGAAGATTTCGTGGAGTAAAAACGCGATATTATTGTGGTTATCGGAACCACACGGAGCGTGGGACTGTCCCTTCAAGCAGCCTGAGCTCTGATATTGGCACGGTAGCTGACTTATGGACAGCGGGCTGCACAGTGAACCAGAGACTTTATACCATCCCTTCCTCGCATTCTTCCCAAGACAGCATATTTTCTAATTTGCAATGAAAGGAGAATCTCAACATAACGTGAACGTAACAAATTGTTAAAAGTTCTCAGGAACCTGGAATTTTTGGTGTTGTGCTTACCTTGTTTCCTGGGGATCAACGCCCCCGCGACCCGGTCCATGACTAGGCCTCCCGGTGGATCAGGGCCTGATCAACCAGGCTGTTACTGCTGGCCGCACGCAATCCAACGTACGAGCCACAGCCCGGCTGATCCGGCACTGACTTTAGGTATCTGTCCAGCTCTCTTAATTCAAAATGTAAATTGCATCAGAGGTGACGTGGGCCTATCGTGACGACAGTTCCAGCTCCCTTAGTCCCCTCCTTTTAAGAGACCTGGATTTTATAGATATCCATAATTATTGTTCATCCTACTCTTATATAGAAATGTCGACACCACGCGGGCCATGTTCGTACAGCATCAGCTTTTGTGATAGATTAGAAGATCATCTCCCCTACGACTTCGTGCCAGCGAGGTCTCGTTGATGACTTGATGAATCAGGCAGTTGAGGCCAGCAGCACGTACTTCAGCGTATTCACCACTGCCCGGCTGATCAGAAACTGGCTTGATGAGCCTTTAAGTTTCTTCTTGAAGATGGGTGACATCCCTAGCTAACCGTAGGTAAGTTTGTTAGGATAGGCTGCTTTAGCCTAAATTAAGATAACTAATGTTATTTTTGTTTGCTTAGATCATTTAAAAATACACTCGGAAGAAAGGTGTATTAAGAGGTCGGGGGTTGGACTGTGATTAAGTCGGGGCAAGTCAACCCCACGGCAAGTACTTAACTAGGCTGCGACGTGACAGTTGAGAGACGCCTGAAGCTTGTTAAATCCCCTGAGGGCTGGTGCTGCTGCTGAGAATTTCGCAGGGTTTGGAAATGTCTCCTTAGTTGAGCCACACAGTAAAGTTTCTAATATTTTTTTAAAGGTCAGGCTATAACGTAAACGAGCAATAATGGCATTTCACATCCATTACGTCGATCAGGATTTCACTGAGGGTTAAAGTGAGCCATGGCCAATGCGTGACGGCCTTACGGGAACGACACGATGGTCGAGCCTCTACTCTAAAGGAAATTTATGTTACTACATTAGTTCATGTAGCAGTAGAGCTGTAGTCGAGCACCACTGATTGTTCCTACGAATTTTACTTTTAGGAGCTCTGACTAGTTTGGTAGTGCTGCTAGGCATCCCCAGACTTTGTTCAGGGAAATGTATGCGGGTTAGATCTATGCAAGACGTGGACGAACCTTGAAAAACGAGGTACGTGTGAACAGCGTTGAGGTAAATGTAAGTGATGGTGGGAAGCTCCCCAGGCTCTTTGAGCTCCACCCCACGCCTGCGAAACCCCACTTTCCTCACTAAATTATTAGTCTCTCTTGTCTTCCGGCGGTTACTCTATGGTTCAGTGTCGTTTTAGTGTAGCTTTAAAATAGCGTCATTACATTATAGTAATCGTAGTACTGCTGGTGCCTCCCTACGCTGCGTCACCTTACTGTGTGCTTCAGGTCACTGGACTGCCTAAGAACTCAGCTTTTGGCTTTCTCTGTCGTCCGAAGTTGCCAAGGCAGTCTTTGCTTACCTGTGACTGATTTGAAGGTACGTCCTCTCAGCCCTCCCTAAGGGGTCCTTGATTGCTTGTTGAAACAGTTTGTTTTACCAGTCAGCTCGCTGGCCTACAAAGCCACTACAGCCTGGTTGATCTTAGTGTTACGTATTTAAGTTATTGAGTTTTGGTTCTTACCAATAACGTCAACCTCTTGATTTCTCCCCCTCAAGGATTGTACTTTGAAGTCGGTGAAGGGCTTTTGATCCAAGGAAATGAGGTACCTTCCCCTTGGATCAGACCTGATCTCCCTTTCCCTAAACGCTATACGACCCCCTGCGGGTTATAAATATAAAAAATATAAATATAAATATAAATTATTGGTGTCTGGCCTTTAGTACCCTGTCGTACCTACTCTTAAATCTTTGTACACGTATTAACGACCGGAGCCTGAGGTTAGATGTGGGTGTGAAATGCTGTCTGGGCAGCGGTGATTGTGGGCTTGTGAGGGGGTGGGGGTGTTGTTGGGCTGGCAATGTTGCTGTGATTATAGTTGATGTTGGCATGATAGACCAGTTGTCACAATCATGCACTACTGAAGGTTACTACACACGAACATCGTGTACATAGATTGTTAGTAGACTTATATGTCAATGCTTGCTTGTTTGAGCTGTTCTTAAGTCAGTGTGTTTGAGGCGAGAATGTCTAGTACCTTCATGTTATTGGTCATAACTTCTACTTAATCTCTGGTAATTGTTGCGCTGCTAATAATAAACTAATTGGCAGTAATAAATTGTATTTGAAAGTCTTGCTGTTGATTAAAGGAATCGCGAGTACAAGCTTGGGTATTACTATGAATGTTCCTCATCTGGGCTAACTGGAGGGTGTTCTGGGGGTCAATGCCCCCGCGGCCCTCTCCATGACCAGGCTGGCCCCACACAGTCCAACATACGAATATCTAAAGCCTAGCTGATCTGGTACTGACTTTACGAATCTGTCCAGTTCTCTCTTGAAGACCGCTAGGGGTCCGTTAGTAATCCTCCTTATGCATGATGAGAGACTGCTGGACAGTTTTCGGCCCCTGACGCAATGTTTTGTTGTGTGTACTCGCGGCAACCCTGCTTTTCATTGGAGATCATGTTGCACCCTTCTGCCGAGTCTTTTGCTTTCTTAGTGATTTGCATGCAGATTTGGGACTAGTCCTCCAGGTAGCCCTCTAGGATTTTCCAGGTGTAAATTATAATTCATTTTTCTCGCCTGCGTTCCAAGGAGTACAGGTCAAAAGATTTCAAACGTTCCCAACCTAATATTAAGGTGCTTGACTGAACTTAGACGAGCAGTGGAGGTTCTCTGTAGTACACCTTTCAAGGCTGTTAGTGTACAGTAGTATTCCAGCCTAGAGAACAAGTATTTAGAGACTCAGCATTGGCTTGGAATCCCTTGTTTTGAAGGCTCTCATTATCCATCATTTTCCTCGCAGTTGTGATAGTGATATCGCGCTCGTGACCCGGACCAGGCCTCCTGGTTGAAAACCTGATCACCCAGGCAGTTGGTGCTAGCCGCACGCAGACCACTGTATGCACTCCAGCCCAGCTGATCAGAAACCGACTAAACGAACTTATTTTTCCCCTTTTATGTTAAATATTAGCCGTAGTTACTGTTGAATACAGTTAATAAAGAGAAGGTTAGATGCATTTGTTTCGTTAAAACGCTTTATTTTTAAAGAGTGCCGGATCAGCCGGGCTGTGGCTCGTACGTCGGACTGCGTGCGGCCAGCAGTAACAGCCTAGTTGATCAGGCCCTGATCCATCGGGAGGCCTGGTCGTGGACCGGGCCGCGGGGGCGTTGATCCCCGGAATAACCTCCAGGTAACCTCCAGGTAAAGAATAAAACTTAGTATTTTTTAAAAGTATTCTGATCTCATAGCCTGGTCTCAGACCAGTCCTGGGTTTAAACCTAATAAATTATCTAACTAATGTAAATAACCTTCATGTAGTAGATAAGCTTTAAACCTCCTGGTTAGTAGCCTAATAAATCAGGCTCTTGTTGACCGTAAACAGTCCAGTGTTGGAGCCGCAGCCCGGCTCGTGGTGATACATCAGTTGTTTTTTTTTCCGGCAAGACTAAACCAGCATTCGTATACAGTTCTTGACTAAGATGTCATGCCTCTTCTTGTTTGCCATTGATGGTTTTTGAACAGTATTCCAGCCCCTTGAAGTTTTAGTAATTAATGTTCATAGTTTCTCCACTCGGCTGTAGTGTAACTCCAGGCTTACGCCTGTAGTTTTGTTACCTCCGCCTGTGTCATCTTTCACTCCCTCTCAATCTTTATTTTTTGGAGGACGACGTTTGTAAGGCTTAGAAAAAAAGTTAGTGTGTTTAGAGTCAGTGGCGCATGACAGTAGGTGTCATTTTTTTTCTACACAAATAAGTTTCTTCAATTTATGTCGGAACAAAGGTAAAATAAATTTAAGACTCCTAGTATGAATACCATTTGGTGAAGAACAGCGGCCAGAGTTCACGACAATGAAGTGTCTTGACTTATCGTAATGTCTCCACACTGAATTTTAAAACTGTCGTAAAATTTGCACGACTTTGACCTGCTTTCACGCGTGGTTTGTTGAATTTAAAGCCTCTCGCTATTAAGGCAGTAATTCGTCTGTACATCAGTATCAAGACTGCTTTAATCCCTAAATTAAAACTTACAAGAATCTGCGATACAGATTTTTCGTGTGTGTGTGTGTGTGTGTGTGTGTGTGTGTGTGTGTGTGTGTGTGTGTGTGTGTGTGTGTGTGTGTGTGTGTGTGTGTGTGTGTGTGTGTGTGTGTGTAAGTAACTGGTATTAAAAGAAAACCGCCAATAGCAAGATCTCAAGACTTTTTTTTATACGCCCATTTATTAAATTTATCAAAATTAAAAAGGTCTCACAACAATGGATTTAAGTTTGAGAAATTTATATTTACAATGGCTATAGGGAATTACTGGTTTGGCAGTGGCCATAAACGAGTGGAACAAACTCGAAGGTAACGTCAATAAGGCAAGAACTTTGGATAGCTTTAATATAGGCGGGATTGGTGCAAGAATGGCCCTAGCATGGGCCAGTAGACCTACTATACTGTTCCTTCGTTCTCACGTTCTTGTCTTTACGTTGTATGTTTTGATATGTCGAGCAGTGGTCCCTATATTAAAAACACTAAATACCTGAAGAGATTAGTGTGTAGTGGAGGGAAAGGAAGGGAAGGATAAAGAATGGCAGGGGTAGTCACCAACTGGATGATTATCCTCATAAAAATAGACTTTTATAAAGCCTTTTCTCGCGTGCAAGTAAAAATTGGGTTTTGTGAGCCTGGCGAGAGATGGAGTTGGCACCAGTGCCTGGGGTGACTGCATGAACCTGTGTCTTCGTGGGGCTCTGCTTAATCTGTTTAGCGACCACTTTTGACAGGTTTTGTGTGTGTGTGTGTGTCCTTTTTGTCTGTGTGTTTGTGAGGGGTCGAGACTGCTCTTTTTGTCCCGCTTCCTAAACTATTTTGATCTACAATAATACTATCTGGTCTCTTGAAGTTCACCATTAAACCTGTGCATAAAGTTTGCCTCTCCAACAAAGATTTTTGTTTTCTGTAATTATGTCGTCTCTTGTCTCTCACGGCCAGGGTCGCCAGGTTTTACTTCTCTATTCATAGTGCATTTTCTGTGCTGACGGTAATCTGGTTGCAAATCTCTGGACCTTTTCGAGTTTCTACAAGTGCTTGAACAGGTATGGTATCCATGCTGGGGCCGCTTGCTGAATGATTAGACAAACAAGTGTCTTGTATAGAGTTCTGAAGAATTCTCTTAAATTTTCCTAGTGATGTTTTGAGGTTTACTAATCTTATATATTATGTGTTAGTAGGTAGGCGAGTGAGGGGGTGGAGAGGAGCGCGATTTTGACAGCCTCTACAATCGCTGTTGCCCTCTTTTTGTAATTTTAATTTTCTTTAACGATTCCCGGCATAAACTTGCTACACAAGCCTATGAAAAAAGTATATTTGACCACAAAGAAGATAAGTCTGTGAAAGAGGTGGCTGAGTACGAGCAGGACACTTCAGATCTACACGCACCTCTCTCATGGTGTGAGAATAGGTTAGTGAGTGAGGTTTAGCGAAATAGTCTTAGGTTATAGGACAATAATCATAATTCGTGGCAGGAAGAATGTGCTGTGTATGAAGCAAGTTGTGTGATGACAGAAGTTCCATTCCTGTTTCTCAGAGCATACCTGGAGGTTATTCCGGGGATCAACGCCCCCGCGGCCCGGTCCATGACCAGGCCTCCCGATGGATCAGGGCCTGATCAACTAGGCTGTTACTGCTGGCATGCAATTGCCTTTGAATTGCCCTTCCTATATTTCTTTCCAGTCTAATAAACTGAAACAATTTAATGTTTGATATCGCCTGTGTTTACATATAATTACAAAAAAATCGACCTCCTGACATGTCAGCGTGGGGCCTACCATACAGCCATAGCCACTAAAATTTTGAGTGCGTTAGGTGTGTGCCAAGGCTGGAGTTGGGAACACAGTGTGGTGAACAGCGATCGTAATGACGATTCTAAACTACTCAAGGAACGGAGTTTGTTCGTGTGGAGTAGGAAGACTTGGGAATATTTCTGCCGTAGACAGTGCGAGACCTTCACTGGGGCTGTCATATTTTGAATCAAAAATTGATTAAAGACTCCAGAATCACCGAAAGTTCGAGTGTCAGCGGGGATGACAGCGTGTGCCCGAGTCAGTTATGCCAAATCAACCAGGCTAATGGGTATGTGGGTCGGCGGACCACCACCAGCAGCAGCAACGGTCTGGCTGACCAGGCAAGCACCAGACGAGCCTGGCTTATGGCCGGGCTCTTGGAGTTGAAAAACTCCCGGAACTTATCAAAGGTATAAAGGTAATGCATCATTAGCCTGATCGTGATTTACCCTTGAACCGGCCTCTATAGACGAAGGCTTTCCTATTGACAGCCTAGTCAGTCATGCAGACTCGTATCAGTCACAACCCGGCCCTTGCTAATTTGAGGTGTCGTGTTGATAAAACCTATTCCGGCAATTGAGCCATGTATTAGCTAGTTTCTTTATATATTAAAGGCGTGCGCACGCACAGTTATTCACAGTATCTTCAGTGTTTTTCAGCCATTGAATCCCGCCAGCGTCTTGGTAGATAAACACGCTACTAATGCGCCCTTGAGGGTATACAATACCTTTGATGAGTTCCGACAGTTTTTCCCAACTCCCGGACCCCGACATAGCCAAACCAGGCTGTTGCTGCTGGTGGCCTGCAGCAAAACCAGAACTGCTAATCTTTTGACAGTTGATCCTCCCCCCACCATCAACCCGGGTAGCTTTTTAACATTTCCCCATCCCTCTCTGCTACGCCTTAGTTTCTTTTATTATTGACTGGAGTGATAGGTGTGTAATTTCAACATTACCCAGAGACGTGCTTGAGGTCGGAAGCGGGTAAAAAAAAAGTAATTTAGGTTAACAACAGTATCATGTGGGAGTTCGACACGTGGATTGGGTAAAGTAATACTCACGTAGGCTGGTAGTACGTATAATTACAGATAATGTGGGGAGCGCCCTTACAGCCGTGACCTATCTGCTCACTCTCCTAACACTGACTGCCTGGCCGCCCACAGTACCCATATGTGAGGGGGTCTTTGAATAGTGCTAGGTCAGCACAATATGAGTTCAGACAGTGACAAAGGCAGAGACGGTTGGCAGTGAGTCAACCACCGGTACACTGGTTACTGGTAACTGGTTACTACTACTGAGAACAGTGACTCCATACAGGAGACCAAATAACCTTTATCAAACTCTGAGCTTTATGATAGTCCCTATATGTCATTATAGGCTTGAAATGTCACACTCGCTGACTCTGTAATATTAAGAAGACAGAGATTCTACATCAGGGATACTTAACCTTTTACGATTAGACTCTCAATGGATTGTTCAATATGTCCAAATTTACCTTCGCCAGACTGTCGAAATTTTTAATTCTGAATTCTTGGGTTTTTCTTCAGATATACATTTGGTTTAGATGTCTTTACTTTCTCATATTTATAAATTGCTGATGTTCTGAGTGAGACTTGACATAGAATAAAAATCACAATACTGTGGCAGAAACAAGTCACCAAAAACACACACTTAAACGAGGAATCTTATGACGTTTCGGTCCCTCCTGGACCATCATCAAATCGCAGCATGCAATGAGCTTTCCTTAAGTGCGTGTTTCTGGTGAAGACTTGATATACTTTATGCTAACATGGTTATAGCTACACGTGTCATGGATGTTTTCATTAATATATAATTACAGAATTATGCAGATTGGTCACTTATGGTTAAAACAATCAAACACAACTGTCTTGGCATTTATCTTAGTCGAAAAATCGACAAGAACGATGACTATAATGGGAATTAACATATCCAAATACTTCTTCATAATAGTGTGTATACATGACTTTCAAGGAAACAGCCTCTGTAATATCTTTCACTGATTGTTGAAATTCTGTACTTTCATCCTTCGTGACTCAGACACGGGGAAGGTTATCAAATGTCACGAACAGTTTTGGCATTTTCTCCTAGCATAACCTTTGCTAAGTATCAGTCTAGACTAAATCTAGAAAACAAATCGGAAGATTCTTTGCATGTTCAGTCTGTCGTACCGATCAGCCGGGCTGTGGGTTGTACGTTGGACTATATGCGGCCAGCAGTAACAGCCTGGTTGATCAGGCCATAATCCACCGGTTGACTTGGTCAAGGACTGGGCCGCGGGGGCGTTGACCCCTGGCAAGTATAGCGTAGTGCTACAAGACAACTTCTCTGGTATTGCTGATAAGAACCGTAGAAGGTAGATACATAGTAAACTCTCTTTCTAGCCAAACACACATGATTCTTAGCTAAACATATTTCAAGTCTTTTGGTGTCATGGTCTTGTACTCTCGTTAAGAACATAATTTGACGTCTTGAGCTGAACTTGTTCGTCTAGCATAGCTCTGCCCATCTTGTATAATTATAAACCTTCAAGCAGGTCACACAAGTGTTATTCAAGAAAGACAAATTTTAGTTCCTCCATGAAAAAATAAATACATTGGGAATGTTTAGCAGCTTCTCGATTCGTACGTACTTCAGTTTACTGAAAGGGCCTTAGACATTTGCATATTCATTATGCAAAAGAGCAGTAAAATGGTTTAAAGCAAAATGTCATTGTTGTCAGTAGATAGAGGTGGTAGATGAATATATTTTAAGGTGCTGATGAAGATATAGAGACCAAGATCTGGAAGAGGTATAGACATTTAAACGGAAAGTCGATGAATCTACGATTTGTCTTTATCAAGTTGGAAGAAATCGCTATGTGGAAAGATCACGGGGTTTAAAAAATTAAAACGAGGTAGAATGTTAATTCCGGATTGAACTTTAGCGTTGAGGCAAGATGGATACAAAATGTTTACCAGTAATGTTAAAAAAAGAGCAGGGGACTGTATAATTGGAGTTTACCTGGAGGGCATTCCGGATGAAAGTCTAATATAACTGTAAAATTTATTGCAATCTCAGTAATATTAGTTGTACCAAGATATATAGTCCGTGCAGAATGTAATCAATAACTAGGTTTTCTAAAAATCAAAATAGAACCTAAATATGTAACTGAGAAGGTGCGACGAGATGGGTAGAATTTGGAGAGGTAAGGTTGAGAGAAAGGTGGATGAACTGAGTGAGATTTATGCAAATATCGAGAACAAGCGATACAAGATGCAAAACAACCACCGGGGGGGGGTTGAATGATAGCTCTAGGCCTTAAGTGTTGAAATCAACACATCAGGAGCTTGCAGTGTTGCAAAAAGAGGCGGTGGCCCAAGCAGATAGGATCACAGGGAACGCTTTAGCAGAAGTGTTCCCTGTGATCGTATTTGCTTGGGCATTTTTTCCGAAACATTGCAAGCTCCTGATGTATTGATTGCAACACGAAGGGTCTAGAGCCATCATTCAACTCCCGCCTTGGTTATTTTGCTGAGTGAGTTTCGTAGACTCCTCAGAAATGTGTTGTCAACATCACCGCATTATACTACTGCTCATCCTTGACACGCTGAAACTAAAACTATATGGGTACCGTCCATGTAGATAAGAATTCTGTAATTTTAAAGGCATTGATACTTGTACATGTATATTGAAAGAGGCTAGGACAATCAGTGGCATGTCAACTGCCGTATTTTCCGGCGTATAAGACGCACGAGCATGCAAGACAATGTTTCCAAGCAGTTATAACGTGAGTAAATAACTGCTAAAGCGTAACCCAAAGACTACCCTTCAGCATGTAAGGCGCAGGCTAATTTAACCAGACTTTTTTTTGGGATGAAGCGCGTCTTGTATACTGGAAAATACGGTATTTTTTGGCTGATATGTACGATCTGCAAGGTGATGCGTTCACTCGTAGGATGAATGGCGCTGCCCGATGTAAACTCCAATCTCGAAGCAAAATTTAAAAAAATAGATACTCCGAGTAACTGGAAATTGGGCACCGTCTCCCATCCAACCAATGCGTCCCTTCCCAAATTGTGAATCTTGAGGAGAAGTACCTGGGTGAGATAGTCATCGGTAGGGAAGATTGGTGAGTTTCTCGCCGTCTTTAGTGTCTTGACCCGCCCTTCCTCCCGAATCGGCTACCTTCCCCTTTTCCTCTCCGCCCCTTTCCCATCATGGTGCTCTTGATACCGTTGACGGACTCTTGATTCAAGGAATTGGAGCTACTCACATTTTCCTTGAATGACATATACTTGAGCGAGAGATATGGGAGGAAGTGCAAGATAAACCCAGTGAAGAGCAGAGGTGCAGTGAGCACAATAAGGGAACACTGTATCAATATTCATGCTCCCAGATTATTCAAAATCTTACCAGAAGATACCAAATGCTGCTGGAACAAGTGTAGAAGTTTTCAAGAGGAAACTGGAAAAGTATCTTCACCAGGTGCCAGATCAACCAGGTTGTGATGTGTATGTGATCCAGCGGGCCAGCAACAACAGCCTGGTTGACCAGGCAGGCACCAGACGAGCCTGGCCTATGGCCGGCCTTCGGGAGTAGAAAAACTCTGGAAACATCAAAGGTATATCAAAGAAGCGTGATTGCCACTTATTCCCCATGCACTCATAACTACGTGCTTAGTACTTAAACAAGGTGACGAGATAATTATAAGGTTGATAATGAAAGATTGGATAAAAGATTCTAAGGTAGGATCTAGGATCTAGGATCTGATGACCAGAGCTTTGGTAAGATGGGTAAGGAAGAAGGATGGGTAAGGATGGAAATATTGGAAAAGGGTGGGGGGGGGAGAGGTAGGATATAAAAGGTAAGTGGCCCAACCACTTTGGTGCAATTTAAAAAGTGTATGTAAATTGATAAGATATTCTTTAAGGGGTATAACACTAACCCATCAGAGTCACATAGATATAATAGGTATATAACTACATGACTCTGAATTGGTAGTAATTATACAAATTGCAATTGCAATTTGTATAAGGTAGGACTGTGGAGGAAACGAATATGTAAAGGTACTTGGGCGTGGACATAGGAAGGTAAGTAACCCTCCAGGTTGACGGACTGATTACCTCAAACTCCTCATCTTCCACCTTTCTCTGCATTGGACTGAAGAAGCAACTGTGTGGCCAAACTTTTCCAGAACAAAGATGCACAAATGTTGTACAAGTGTCTCGTTCATCAGCTAGTTAGTTTTATAAAACACTTGTTTAATTAGCAAGTGTTGACACCACCACTACCACTACTACCACCACCACCACTACTACCACCACCACCACTACCACCACCACTACCACCACCACCACCACTACCACCACCACCACTACCACCACCACCACTACCACCACCACCACTACCACTACCACCACCACCACTACCACCACCACTACCACCACCACCACCACCACCACCACCACCACTACCACTACCACCACCACCACTACCACCACCACTACCACCACTACCACCACTACTACCACCACTACCACCACCACTACTACCACCACTACCACTACTACTACCACCACTACCACCACTACTACCACCACTACCACCACTACTACCACCACTACCACTACTACCACCACCACTACTACCACCATTACTACCACCACCCACTACCACCACTACCCACTACTACCACCACCACCCACTACTACCACCACTACTACCACCACCACCCACTACTACCACCACCACCACTACCACCAGCACTACCACTACTACCACCACCACCTTCATATTCTCATTTTGCTCAGTTTTTTTTTACGTGATGCTCAACGTAAATTTCCTTGATTTATTGTTCCCTCAAATGTTATTTTTTATTTAAATTGGGTAAAGTTTATTAGGGTTAGAATAGTATAAATTAGGTTACATGGATCTATAAAGATTCATATTCGACCACGGAAAAGCAAATTATGAAAACCGGTAGTGATGCGTGTGGCAAGGAGGTGGTTGTTGAAACATAGCGTGTATTGTTGTTGGTGTGAGAATAGGCCGCTTTCCTTGGCAGGTTTGTTTATTCAGAGTATCCTGGTATGCCTGGCATACAAGAACCAGACAAGTTTTGGCTGTCATTGTACACTGATATGGCTCGAGTTTCTTAGTGCTTCGATAGACCTTCGTAAAATTTGCTATTGCCGATAGGTACTCATTTAGTAGCTACTTCTGGTACCCAGGTACTAACTAGTTGACCCAAAATATTAAGGTGTACTCTGGTACCCTTGTTGTCCAACCCAGTTACCCTCATAGGTATTAATCCATTGTTCCTACGTAATCTGAGATTTCCTAGTGCCCAGATAGGCTCATGTTCTTAATTTTCAGGTAGGCGTAGCTGTTCCTAGATACCAAGTAGGCTTAGTGTGGTGGTCAAATAGGCTTTTAAGGCTTAAGTGTTGATGTATTGTTATTTTTTTCGGGGGCCGGGGAGGGGGCTTGTTTACTTCGTTCCCAAATGGAATAAATTGCCTTTTGATGTGGTCTTTTTTTTTTAAAGTTAGATTTACAAACAATAGTCCATACTGTCATTAGTCCTTAAGGTGAAGATCCTTCCTAAGCTCCATCACACTCTCAACCTTGATGGATCGCAGGTAGAATGTTTTTTTTTTGGAGAAAGTCGATAGGCTTAGGTAGTGGATAGAGGAACGAGGGTAAGGAAAGGGGCGGGGAAAACATATTTTAAAACTTTTAGTTTGAAAACTTTGGTTTCGTGGCCTGCAGAAGCGGCCAGTGTGAATAGTCTCCAAGTATGTAGATGAATGGTTCACAGAACCGACACGTTGATAAATTAGACACATGTACAACTCTTGGGTATCTTTGAGGAAACGTTTCGCCACACAGTGGCTTCATCAGTCCATACACAGGAGAAGCTAGAAGAACAGGAGAATGAGGTAATCAGTCCCTCAGCCTTGAGTCGATGTGGACTGATGAAGCCACTGTGTGGCGAAACGTTTCCTCAATAAAGATACCCAAGAGTTGCACATGTGTCTAATTTATCAGTCTCAAAGTAATCTCATAAACTAGTCTAGTCTCGTGTGTTTTATCAGTCCATTCTACTTGTAGTAACCTCAGACTGACGGGATGCTAGAATTAGACAAAATGTTAGGTAAAAGGACACAGATGCAGCTAATGTGACATTTTATTGTCACTTCTGGAGAGCGAAACGTTGCCACATTAAAATATCGCATTAGTGGCATAATATGACGGGAAGCTGCCTCGAGTGTCTAGTCTCGGCATCCCTTTCTTACATGTACCACTTGTGTTACTCTGGCTTCTTGGGGCTGATTATTCACCTCCTTGGCAGGCTTCCACGGTATATATAGATGTTGAATTGTTACTTACAAATATTAGTAATCTCGAAAAAAATAGACAAAGCCAGTAATTGCAATGGTAATTAATGCATCGATAAAATAGGTTAATTTTAACAAAACACTAAGTCATTATACCATGTCTGAAATATTCTATATAATTTAATTATCCGGAGTAATACGCGTGACGTGATAATTGTTTTTGTAAATTATTGTTAGATTACCAGGTGATAGTTGAGGCGAGGAGGCAGAGGGAAGGTTACTGGTTGTGGAGACGTGATGTGACACGTATTACGTAATAACGTTGTTGACGCTGTGTTTACGCTTGCGTGACCTGCCCTTGTTAACCCAGCGCCATCTTTATCATGGTTTTACTGTCTTTATCATGCGATTTTTAACTAGTTTTGTGTTTTAGTATTTTGACGTGCATTTTGTGCCATGTTTTATACGTCTTGCGATATTTGAAAGGTCGGTATTTCCCCCGAAACCAGAAGGAATCTTGTGACGGTTTCGGGCCTTCCTAAACCATTGTCAAGTCTCGAATTTCTTCGCAATTTTTTCAACAGTACCTCTGTCTTTACATTTTTTAACCATATTTATATTTAGATTTTTTCGTGCATTTATTTTGCATCGTTCTTGTAAACTTTACTCGTCTTCCAGTACGCCTGAATCCGTCGAGGTTTGAAAATATTTGAGAGGTTCGTACGTTGGACTTTGTGCGGCCTGGTTGATCAGGCCCTGATCCACCGGGAGACCTGGTCGTGGACCGGGCCGCGGGGGCATTGATCCCCGGAATACCCTCCAGGTGGCCAAAAACTGGTTGGCAATTGGTAAAGGTAATTCTGATACAAGAGCGTGTGTATAATTGCACGTGTGCAAAGCGTCTATGGTTAGGTACGCCCTTGTGGGCGTAGGGGATCCCCAGTGGGCGTGGGGTCACCTGTGGACGTGAGTTCTGTGTGGTCACTGTGGATATCTGGTATACCGTGGTGCGAGTAGCTGGTATACCTCGTTAAAAGGACTGTTCCGCGCTGAGATGTTGATTAAATATTCATAAATATAGTTTAGCGTTAATGTCACCTAGAATAACACCTCGTAGAGACTTAGATCGGGAAAAAATCAGCGAACCCTAATGCGTACAGTAATGATAGTGTGATCAGGCCTCCCATCCTCCAACTTTACAAAACTGAATCTGGGTTAATTTAGATCAACTTAACGAAAGAAGTGTTTGTAATTTTTTGTAGATATTTAGATGGGACAGAAATCGACGCACTGTATTGTTGCGAAAACGGTCGTCCTATTTGGAGGACAGGTTGGAGGAGGAGGAAATACGAGAGGGGTGGAGATGAGGGTGTAGTGGAGTTGTATAGTGTTGTGATGACGGTGACCAGACGCAGCATGGCGGCGCCAGCCTGGTCATGCGCACCCTTCACCTCTGTTTATTATTGAGGGTCGCCTCTCTCCTCACTTCCTGCCCTCTTTACCCCTCCAGCACACTCTGGCTGCTGAGGCTGTACTGCGCTCAACTGCCTGTGTGCCAGAAGCTGCTGAGAAAAATGTACATGACTTCAACGAGAAACTGGGCAAGTTCTCTCTAGGCTGGAATACTGCTGTACATTAACATCTCCATACAAAGCAGGTGAAATCGCAGATCTAGAGAGTGTACAGAGATCCTTTAGTGCACGTATAAGTTCTGTCAAGCACCTTAACTACTGGGAACGCTTGGAAGCACTTGACTTGTACTCGTTGGAACGCAGGAGGGAGAGATATATCATAATCTACACTTGGAAAATCTTGGAAGGAATGGTCCCAAATCTGCACACAGAAATCACTCCCTATGAAAGTAAAAGACTGGGCAGGCGATGCAAAATGCCCCCAATAAAAAGTAGGGGCGCCATTGGTACACTAAGAGAAAACACCATAAGTGTCCGGGGCCCAAAACTGTTCAACAGCCTCCCATCAAGCATTAGGGGAATTGCCAATAAACCCCTGGCTGCCTTCAAGAGAGAGCTGGACAGATACCTAAAGTCAGTGCCGGATCAGCCGGGCTGTGGCTCGTACGTCGGACTGCGTGCGGCCAGCAGTAACAGCCTAGTTGATCAGGCCCTGATCCATCGGGAGGCCTGGTCATGGACCGGGCCGCGGGGGCGTTGATCCCCGGAATAACCTCCAGGTAAGTATCTTCACCAGGTGGATATGTGGGTCAGAGGGCCGATAGCAACAACAGCCTGGTTGACGAGTCAATTACCAGATGAGCCCTGGCCCAAGGCCGGGCTCTGGGAGTAGAAAAATTCTGGGAACCGGAAAGATATCAAAGATACGAAAGATATTATTGGAAAACTGACAAAAAAAGTAAGAAAGTTAGCTCAGACTGCGTGTAAACTGCCTTGCAAGATAAGATAAGATTTTGTTCGGATTTTTAACCCCGGAGGGTTAGCCACCCAGGATAACCCAAGAAAGTCAGTGCGTCATCGAGGACTGTTACTTATTTCCATTGGGGTCCTCAATCTTGTCCCCCAGGATGCCACCCACACCAGTCGACTAACACCCAGGTACCTATTTGCTGCTAGGTGAACAGGACAACATTGTAAGGAAACGTGTCGAAATGTTTCCACTGCCGGGAATCGAACCCGGGCCCTCCGTGTGTGAAGCGGGAGCTTTAACCACCAGCCTGTCTGTATTTTTATAATTTAGCTTAAAGCTAAAAGTCTAATGTACATCCGATATCCTTCCTGTAGACGGCAGGTTTAGAGCATATGGGTACATAAAAGGCCTCAGAAGTAGGTTCTGAAATGGCTAACGTTGTGTGTGTGTGTGTCCGTCCGTCCGTCCGTCCGTCCGTCCGTCCGTCCTCGGAAAGGAAGGAGGTTGTAAGGTCACGTTGTACCCAGGACTAGGGAACACTAGTCTGTTGACATGTTTAAAAATAGACTGGAATAAGGTAAACTGGTCCTTCTGGCTTTATCGTCCTATTGTGTGAGAAGGATATTGAGTGTTGTAGCTTGTAGCAGCTGCCTCAGTTATAAGGGGATGTGGGATAGGAGAGGATGGGGAGCTTCTAGGTGGGAGAGGGTAGTATTATGAATAATGAGAAGGGGAGAGTAGACAGCTGACAGGAGGCAACACACCCAGCCACAAAACTCCAGCCTCCTGCCAGCAGCCTCCTTATTCCTATCGGCATTGGACAACGCTTGTTTACAAGAATTTTCTCTACCAGGAGTTACTTTGGTCTTTGGTGCTGCAGAGAAAACGCATCTGTCTGGGTAACGCTAAGATCTATTGAAGAACAAAGAACATTAGCTTTAATTCTACGGATTCCAAAAAAAAAAAAGTGTAAGCCGCAACATTGTTAGCTTGGAAGATTGGTCTGTATATTGTAGGAACACAAGGCTCATGCCAGCAGAAAGCTTTCCCCGTATAGAGTCCTCTTGTTTCCTCATACTTATGATCAACACTCGTCCTTAAGAGATGAACACCGAAGGATTAGTTTTCAGAACATGTTAACTAGCCGCAGGGGATTCCCCCAGAGGGTTAAACCTTCACTAGAAAATAAGTCTCTACGGCGTGGTAGATTTCGTCTTTTAGCTCTGCTGAGTGACTGGTCTAGACGAGCAGGCTCTTGACCTGGGGTAGCCTTGCTCGCCCCGTCTTTTTTTTTTTTTTTATTCGCCGGTATTCTCCCGGCCCGGGTCTTTTCCAAGTAGTGGTGACCCGGCCTTGGCTCCTATCTAGGGAGTGTCTCGAGACTTAAGTCTCCCATGGGACTGCGTGCGGCCAGCAGTAACAGCCTAGTTGATCAGGCCCTGATCCATCGGGAGGCCTGGTCGTGGACCGGGCCGCGGGGGCGTTGATCCCCGGAATAACCTCCAGGTAACCTCATCTTTGGGACCAAGTGTCCCCAGGCCTAGCCACATTCCCCGTCCTCACGGGGCTCGTAGGGAGAAGCTACGTCTCTGGTCTGCCATCTACCCCGCCTCAAAGGGGCTCGTGGGGATTTTGACCTCACGCACAGAGAAAAGAAAACATCGGGTGTTTTGTGTTTACATTCCTCGACTTTACGTCAAGTCTGCTTCAGCTATTTTGATCTTCTGAATGGCATTCCTTGCCCATCTCTGTTGCGCCGGTCTGTTGTCTGGCATAATAGGAAAGATCGCTGTAATTGTGACTGGTGTTAAGGTCCGATATTTTTCCAACTCGAATTTCTGCACCTTTCAGCGTGTTTAAAAATGCTGAAAAGAATTCGTGGAAGTAGACGTGTCCTCGACCCCGGCTGAAGAGTTCTTGAAGTTTCTCACATGTGCGAACCTCACTTCCTGCTTTTACCTTGCTATTACTAGTGTTAGTCTAGGTTGTTTGTGCTTGTTTGTTCTTTGTCAGTGTTTGGTGCTTGTTTGTGATAGTGTGTGGGGAGGGGGGGATCTACAGTGGAGAACATATCGAGGGAAAATATACACTTTAGTTTGTACCAGTGGCTGTTTGTTTTTGTTGCTTGGTCTACCTGGAGGGTATTCCGGGGATCAACGCCTCCGCGGCCCGGCCTCCCGGTGGATCAGGGCCTGATCAACGAGGCTGTTACTGCTGGCTGCACGCAATCCAACGTACGAACCACAGCCCGGTTGATCCGGATAATTCATGTGTGTGTTTACTATTTGTTCCAGTGCTGCTTGTTTGTTCCTGCCTGTTGTTGCTTTGTGCCGTTGCTCGTTTGCGATCGCCAATACGTTGATGTTTAGAATTCCATTAAAACTAACACACAAATGGAGAAACTTGACCATTAAAAGTAAGCACTATTTTTTCTAGGAAAACTTCATTAATGAGAGTTTTGGTACCTAAAGAAAAATGGGTTATAAACATAGCCCGACTTTAGATCGTCCAATATCCGTGTTCTGCAAACAAAAATTTTACATTTTTTGACCTCCCGTGAACTTTGGACACTAACTTGACCTCACTCCGGAAATAATTGGGTTGAGAGAGGGATAGGGAATAGTAACTTTAGAGAACAGTAAATATGGAAGATTCTGACCAGGAACGTGGCGGGGGGTTGTAATGGTTGGTTAATGAGAAGCTTGGTGGTGCCTGTATAGCAGTTCAGTACGGTTTATTGTGGTTTGAGCCGATCCTGCTGCTAGTTGGGACCTCCTTGTACTTTATTGTGGGGATGATGAGCATGTGGTCCGGCTGCTGCGGAGCCGATTGTAGTGCTGTGACCTAAAATAAACTTTCCAGGCGGCTGGTGTTTGAGTGAAAGGGGGGGGGAGAGAGAGAGCAAAGGTATATAGGAGGAGCCGACAAAGGCGGGGAGGCCTGCGGTGATTGTCATAACCTTCTGGTTTGTTCTCTGGCTGCTGGTGGTCTGCGGCGGCAGCATCAGCGGCTTCCCTCATCCCAGGAAGACACACTTGAACCTTTCATTTGTGGTATTAAATCCTCCTTAATGCAGAAGTGGCGCTTATTGGGCCTTGTTTATTTTGATATTGCATCTCATTTGAGGCTTTTAAAAATAAAATGTTATGGTAGTGTCTCTTGCAGAATTTAAGTGGCTGCAGGTGTTAGGGAGGCAGTGAAAACTAGGCTACTCTCATGAAACTACTGAAATAGTGTCGAGATATAAAATACAGCGGTGTTTTGGTACTGGTGAAGGACTCGTGATCAGAGAAACTACTGCTAACCTGTTCCTCGGATCAGACTTGATTACCCCTCATAATACTGCGAGCGTTGATACGGTATCCGCTTATGAATACAATAGTCGTTTAAGATGGTCTCCTTGTATTACCCAACTTCCACTCTCCAGTCTACTGGTCAGAAGCAGCTTACTGAGCTGGAAAAACATTATCGGAGGTCTCACTGTGATAACCTTCAAAGTATACACACCAATTATTTTGTTTATCTTTATCGTTTAGCTTCTTCACTACTCGCTGCTTTGTGTGTATAAATTAGTACAAGGTAATAAATTGGGGCTAAAGCGACTCCAAAGTTAGTTAAGAACTTTTTCATTTAGCTTCACATCCCAAAGATGAGGGCAAAGGCAGCTAGACAGGGATGGTTATCATGAAGCGGCGCCGGTAATCCTGAAAAACGAAGGAAAGGTCTGAAAATAGGTTATCATAAAAGGTCGCTGATAACATGATCAAAGGCTAGAGAAAAGATAGGGTAGGTGTTTATGGACGTTTTAATGCAGTGGTATTGATAATGAATGTTGGTCGTTGGTTTGTCGAGTAAATAATTTATTAGAGACAATTATGTGGGAGGGGATTGGTGGTGTGGAGGGGGATTTGTGGGGGCCAGCCCCCTATAAATTCCTCTCCACCCCAACCAATCCCCTCTCTCGTTACTGTCTTCAATAAAGTTCTTACCTGACAAACCAACGGGTGGGTGAGAGTGAAGGGTGACTGATAGTGTTGAAGGGGTTGGGGTGAAGGTATAGACCAACCAGTGTTCTTGTATAGTGTTTCCGGGGCAGTGTCACAGCTCTTGGCGCATCCTCGGCTGTAGACAAGCCCTACTAATTCTTGGCCTTAAGAGTCCGATCGTATATACTCTTGAAGCTGTGTCTGGGAAAGTGACAGGAATGTTACTGAACTTAGTGACGAATGGTTTTAGTAGTACATTTTCATATATGCAACAATGAGTTATGTACACATTTATAAAATTTACAAGCTTGTTTGAGAGGCTGTTTTACTCTTAAATTTATAACTATTCAACCTGCCCTCCAAGCGGGCAGTTTCGCACACATTACGGTTTGTTAATTTCTGCCCTATCCAAACTTTGCAAATATTTACCTTTTGTATAAGGTTAACCTAAATTAGCCTGTATTTAGGTATATTTGCCTACAAGGAAGTAACATCATAAACTGGCGGCTTATGTCTTGCAGCTGGGAACATGCCATAGTTTTAGTATTGATATCACCAAGCACACTGGGTGGGGGTGGGTGGGTGGACTGTCAGTTGGTCTTGTTGTTCTAGCAAATGTCTTTGGCAACTTTTTATTTCGCAGTTGCTGGGTTGTGTGGAGGCATAGCTGGAGTGGGATTATCAGTAGATAGGAAAGGTAGTAGACTGTTCCTGGAATTACTGTCCCCGCGGCCCAGGCTTGGACAGAGCCTCGCCATTAAAAAAAAAATTCATCGCGGTGTGACATAGCTGTGCAGTAGTCATGGAGTACACACCACAGTTGGTGAAAAAATGGCACAGTGATGCTGACCACGTGTGGAAGAGACCTGTGAACAGTTCAGGATTATTAATGTCTTGAACCTTACGTAAATACGTTGTTCCTCACTGCACTTGGTGACTGCAATCCTCATGTAGTCTACCTGGAGGGTTTTCCGGGGTCAACGCCCCCGTGGCCCGGTCCACCACCAGGCCTCCCGGTGGATCAGGGCCTGATCAACCAGGTTGTTACTGCTGGCTGCACGTAGGCCAACATACGAACCACAGCCCCGACTGATCCGGCACAGACTTTCTGTCCAGCTCCCTCTTGAAGGCAGCCAGGAGTCTCTTGGTAATTCCCCTTATGCCTGGTGGAAGGCTGTTGAACAGTCTTGGGCCCCGGACACTTATTGTGTTCTTAGTGTACCAGTGACGCCAGTCTGTAGTCAGTTTACGGCAGGTGACTTGTGTTGATTCTTATTAGTACTTTCCACTGGTTTGTGTTCTTGAGAAGAGTATATATACCCGCGCTCTTCACGAGTACTGGATGATGTTGCTGTGTTACAGAGGGCCATTCAAATTGCGGTATCTTCACACTTCTCACAAGACAGCTAGTGAAAACGTAATGGTTGAGGCGTTTCGTTTGTTACTACCTTGGTGGGAAATAGCTTGTCGTAAAAAAAATATATGTAGTATCAGTTGTTATAGTTAAAATATTACTTTGGTTAAAGCTGCATTTGTTTCAGACGAACACAATACTGCTTTAAAATAAAGGTTAAGCCTCTTTAACCGGAGGGGGGGGGGATCAAATGCCCTGGTCAAAGTCACTTAATTTTCTCATGTATTTGTTAGAAAATATATAACACGTTCTCATTGTTTGTTAATTGGGAAAAAAATATTTTGTCCTATACAGTGGCGCTTTAGAATTATTTATTTTTGTTTATAGTAAGGTGCTGGAGTTTATCTGGAGAGAGTTCCGGGGGTCAACGCCCCCGCGGCCCGGTCTGTGACCAGGCCTCCTTAGGTCAGTGTTCCAGGATGCGACCCACACCAGTCGACTAACACCCAGGTACCCATTTTACTGATGGGGAACATAGACAACAGGTGGAAAGAAACACGTCCAATGTTTCTACTCTGGCTGGGAATCGAACCCAGGCCCTCACCGTGTGAAGCCAGAGCGTTAACCACCAGGCCACCAGAGCCCTCAGAGCAGGATACTCTGAACCCTAAATGTGGGTGATGTGTTTTGTGGGGATTTTTTCAGGACGCGGGCACCAGATGTAGGTACTGTGACGTCATAGGGTCATAGGAGAGAGGCACTCTGACGTTACTAGAGAACCAGATTGACCGGGTTTACCAGTAGGATGATGGCTGTTAGGATGAAGAGGGTGGGGAGGGTATATCACGAACCTGTCCTCATGAGGACACATCAAAGGTATATCAAAGGTATAGTGCTTATGGCCCGTCTTCCTTCTCTCCTTCACGTTCAACGAGTACAACAGTCATCGTAACTTCGGTAGGGTGGATAACTAGAACCTACAGAACAAATGAAGCCAACCCAGTGATCCTTTTCAGTCACTCGCTCTAAGTGAAAATATTGTTGTGTACTAACGGCACCTTTAACGTCAGGAGAATTTACTGAGCTATAAACAGAATCCTTCACACTTGGTATAAACTGAGTTAAGTACTTAACATTACTAAACTAGAAGTCCCTAGAACTGTACTCCTTAGAACAGGGGTCTGCAAGCTTTTCACTACGGGTTCTACATCTTACATTATGTACTTTTTGCGGACCAAAGAAATAAATCGGCCTTGTGTATAAATATAAATAAGTGATTGAAAACGACATTATTATTTTGCCATTTATAAATATTTGAAAGTTGCTACGGGCCACAGTTCGGAGACCCCCTTCCTTAGAATCTAACGTAGGCGCGAAACACAAATCATAAAATGCACCTGGAAGATACTACAGGGATTGGTCCCAAATACACACTGAAATTACTGATTAACACAGGAAGCTTGGCACACGGTGCAGGATACCTGCAATGATAAGCAGGAGAGCGATAAGTGTTAAGGGACCACGATTCTTCAACGTCCTCCGTTCATACATAAGAAAGCTTAATTACAAACCCCTAGCTGCCTTTAAGAGAAAACTGGACAGATTCCTCGAGAATAGTTCCTGATCAGCCGGGTTGTGGTGCATGTGTTGGTCTGCGGGCGGGTGGTACAAACAACTTGATCAATCAGGCAGGAGGCCGGTATGGGACCCCGCGACCAGGTCCCAGAAGCGACTCTAGGTAAACTGGAGACAGAAGTTATCTTGTCCCCCCACATTCCCCCTTCCCCAGCTTTTGCCGCTCCCTTTTCCCCAACCTCTGCCAAGCTCCCCATTTCCTGCCCCCTGCATCTGCTAGCTCCCCCGCATTACCCCCTCCCCTCCCACTCTCGCCCATCTCAATCCTCACCAGAGGAAATGTTGGGAGAAAAAGTCATGAATCAATCACTGGACTTCTCATTTCGGTTCTTTTGGAAGGTTTCAAGAGACAAATTTATGAGCTGGGTGGGGAGGGGTGGATATGTGCTGGTTGCTGTGTGGGTAGGCGAGTGTACTCTCGTCTATATGTACTCGCCTGTGTGGTTGTAGGGGTAGATTCTTAACTTCTGACCCCGCCTCTAAACTTGCCGCTTACCTGATTCACTCCCTTCTAGTGTGCGTTTGCGAAACTGGTCCTCGTGTTTCTCCCCACCAGGGATTCTAACCCGGGGACCTTGCATGGGAAGACGTTGGTCAGAAAGAAAAGTAAGGAAGGGGCTAGTGTTTATTTAGGTAAGTACCAGAAAGTGGTGTTGCCATATTCTGCGTTGACCACTGCAAACTAGACGGCGGAACAGCTACCGCAACCGTTGATCGCAGGCCTACCCACATGTCTAACCTTGGTCTGTCAGGCATTATAAATAATATTAAGAATTAAAGAATTTGAATGTCAGTAGTAACGCAGTTCAAGACAAAGTAGATCTGTAATCTACTATAACTTGCAGATGCGAACGCTGATGAACGTTACACTAGCCAAGCTTAGGCCTGGTTAAAAAGTACTTCTGTCAGAGTTTACACAGACGATAATAAACTAATAATTATACAGTTAACCTTAAGGTCACTTGGTTTTAGCATTACATGATGACTTATTGAGGATTGTAGAGTGCACCGTTCAATCTCCCGTCAAGATGTATTAAAATAAGATGCCAGAAATTCTGAGCAAGTGTCCTCAATTTTCTTATCGTATACAAAATTGTAAGTCATAAACTATACCTAAATTTATTCTTTATTCCTTTTATGCCGGGTTCTTAAGCCTTTGTGCATCCATAAGCTCCGGCACTACCCTCTACAGGATACAAATGGGGTTCACAATAAAGTAACCGTCTCAGAGGCAGAATCCCAATCACACACATTTTTTTTCTGCTAACGTCGATCTGCCTGTCTGTTTCTTATTCCCACATATTTAATAAGGATTTTTATAGGATTAGGTTAAGAATTCTCTATTTTGCATCATGCATTCTCTCATTTCCCATTGCCAAGGCGCTGTATAATCCTTCCTTGTTTACAGCTCACTCCGTAAATTTAACAGTCCTCTTCGTTTCAGGGTTGATCTTTTGCCAGCCTCGTTATTTTGCAAGTTTTACTTACTGTACAAAATATAAATTCAGAACTCGTTGAAGATTTGTTCTAGCATTGGTACTTTAACGTGAACAAGTTAATGAGAATTTGTATAGACTAATTGTTTAAGTGGTTAAATTGTGGCGGTAAAATGCTTAACCGTTCATGCATCTTCCACAGGTAAGAGCTGAGCAACGAGGACTGTACTGGACTGCTAACACCAACAGGTATGTTGACACATGTATACAGGATAAACCTCGACAGCGCAATTGTTCTGCTTGTTCTACATGCGTTTATTTTTTATGCACAGGACTCTGCTTGGGATTGTCGGTTCTGTCTGGAAGTCTTTAACACGTAACCAAAAACAGTGCATGAAAGAGGTAAATACAAGAGCGTTTATTGCGTGTATAAAATGTCTCGCTGACAGTCTGAAAGAACTTCAAACAGAATGAGAACCTGGAAGATTACATAATCGTAAATATTAAAATATATGAAAGAGAATATTCATAAAAATTTCCAATATGGAACAGAGATTTAGGTATTTATGCCGGATATAAGGAACACAAAATGCCATTCAGGAAATAGGGAAAAAATAAGTAATATTTCTCCATGTATCAGATATTAAAACGTAAGAAAGAAGGAACACTGCAACAGGCCTACTGGCCTATGCGAGGCAGGTCCAGTTCTCCCACCGGCTTAAGCCAATGCCTTGACCTAGTAAGGTCAGACACGTCACTCAAGGGAGGAGCACTGCATCCGACCTAATTCTTGGGCACGACCTACTTCCACATTGAACAAATGTGACACGACCTATGACTGCTGCACCTCTCCTGCCATATGGTTTATAAGCTGCTTCTCCGCTGATATGCCGTATTCTATTCAAGATTGATGGACTGAACACATCGACTCAAGGTTGAGGGACTGATTACCTCATTCTACTCCTGTTCTTCAAGTTTCTCCTACGTATGGACTGATGAAGCCACTGTGTGGCGAAACGTTTCCAAGAGATGCACATGTCTAATTTATCAACGAATAAATGAGTCTGAAAATATTGAAGTAATTCATTAACATTATTGATTACACCAGAGTTAAATACAGCAATTTTTTTTCGTTTGTCAACGCGTCAAATTGCCGTGTATATCTGACAGGACAAATCCTGCAGATTTCGGAATGGCAGTGGGTAACACCCCACACGCGTGACACCTGATGCTGCTGGAGGACTTTTAATGTAAGAAATTGTAGTTATCCTCCCCTTCCTGGAGTCTACCTGGAGGGCATTTCAGGGATCAACACCCCCGCGGCCCGGTCCACGACCAGGCTTCCCGGTGGATCAGGGCCTGATTAACTAGGCTGTTACTGCTGGCAGCACGTAGTCCAACGTGCGAACCACAGCCCGGCTGATCCTTGAATCAAACCAAATTACATCCCATTTCCCAGGTCACTTAGGGGTTTAGCGCTTCGCCATGAATATTATAATACGGCTTGAATTTAAGAGCTTATCTGTGCATCCGTTGCTGCATGTACGTATGCATTTTTTTTACCTACTCTTTATCAGTTTTGTTTGTCCCGGCGGATGTTTCTTGTAGATAAACGTTGAGGTCTCCGAGTCGAGATCGCCGGACGGAAAGCTGGCTCTTCCTCTCAATACTGTCAACGGTTTTTTCCTGGCTGGTGGAGAAATCTCTTACCGGAAGGTGTCAGAAAAACTTTTTTTCCGGGGGGGGGGGAGCTGACTCGGGGAATCATAACACAATTACAAACCAAGGAACGCGTGGGGTTTTGAACCCCACCCGTTCCCTGGTTTGGGTAAGAGCTATTGTGGTATAAACCTTGGTAATAAATACCGACAAGTTGGTTTAGAAAGACACGTAAGCAAACACTATAACATATTTATTAGAAAACGTTTCGGTCCTGGGACCTTGATCAGAAGTGATCAAGGTCCCAGGACCGAAACGTTTTCTAATAAATATGTTATAGTGTTTGCTTACGTGTCTTTCTAAACCAAGAGCTATTGTATATTGGACTATGTGAGTGAGGCTGGTAAACCAAGCATTATAAGGTTCAAGAATTTTTTTTATGAGCTGATTTTTTTTCCACATTGTTGAATTTATAGCAGTTTTCATGAATTAAAAAATGCTAAGAGTAGAGTATAAAATTATTATTTCTCGTGTCTGAAATTTGGTTGTGGGCCGAAAAGGTTAATAGAGGAATATTCTCCGTGTCTGATCGAGGCCTGGTCACGGGGGCGTTGACCCCCGCACCCCACCATTCAGATAGTATTACAAAATAGAGCAAATAATGCTGAGAAAACAGGCATTCATTATGAGCTTTGGTTAGTTGTGTTGGCAGCGAGGGATGGAGGCAGCGAACATGCATAGAAGTCTGTTTACTGACGGTCAATAGTAGGAAGGGGTGGGGAGGCCGCTGGACGTGGGAAGGGAGGGAGGGGACGACAGTCTTACAAGGAACGTAATTGGAAGATTGAGTAATCACTTTTTCCTAGTGGACCAGTCGTGATTTCTTATTAATAGTTCCATGACCATTGTTCCTACAATCTGTTCCTAGACACTTGTCCAACATCTGGGTATCTTAGCACATGTTTAATTCTGCATCTTGTCGTATTGTATACCATTTATGTACAGTCTGGTCCTACATTGGAAAGGAAACATTACAGAAATAAAAACTATTAAGAAGCGTACAGGAACGAGCAGTGTGTAATGAGAGTAAAAAATGAAAAAAGTAAATTTTATGAATTTGTAACACGACAGAAAACAAGGCGCCATTCGTCACTTTATTTCCTGTGCAGATTTATAACGCATTCTGTAAATTTGTAAATATTACGTTCTTTAACCGCCAGTCTTCTTGCCTTTTCTCCGGATTCTCCTCCACCACGATGCTGTGAACACTAATTCCAAGGCTGAGGGACTGATTACCTCATCTTTTGTATATGGTTCTACGGTCTTCCAATTATGTCCTAAAATCTGTATTGATAAAGCCACTGGATGGCGAAACGTCTACAATAAAGATATCCAGATGTTGCACATGTCTTAACTTTCATATCGTCGGTATTTTATACCTTTCTTGCACAAAAATGTTAACATTTTGCAGGTGGAGATGTCTTAACGGGAAGCGCATCAATATTATAAAGGTATACCTAAAGGGTGTTCCTGGGATCAACGCCCCCGCGGCCCGGTCCACGACCAGGCCTCCCGGTGGATCAGGGCCTAATCAACGAGGCCGTTACTGCTGGCCGCACGCAATCCAATGTACGAGCCACAGCCCGGCTGATCCGGCACCGACTTCAGATATCTGTCCAGCTTCCTCTTGAACACAACCTGGGGTCTACTGGTAATGCCCCGTATGGCTGGTGGGAGGCTGAACAGTCTTTTCATGTAATATTTCTGAGGATCATCGTCCCCGCGGCCTCGATCTCCGACCAGATTGTACGCATTCGTGAATGATAACTCGATTAATACCTTTCAGTGTACAGTACTGGAGAGCAGTATCAGTGCTAGTTTGAAGATTTTTTTTTAAATTTATATTGGAAATAATGTACATTTCAACACCTACGTATTTTTATAATTTTACCATCCATATTCCCTTTCCTGATTCAATGTAGAACTCGTATTCCCTTTTCAGATTCAATCCTGGTCTCTCACATTTCCCTTCACCTCTCAGATGCGTGCCCTGTCCCTGGGCAGCATTAGCCAGGGAAGGACGGCAACATGTCTTGGGCAGGAGGCCTCGGGTGTCGGGTATATCATCTTGCCATCTTAGTTCCCGTAGGTCCTAGTTCATGGGCTCTCGCCCGTCAGAATCCGGGTCAGTGCTCCATGGTTCTTGGTTAGAGGCTGAATTGCAATTCATTGATCTTGAACTGTGGTCCGGCCCAATGGGTCTTGCTTAAAGCCTGAAAAAAATAAGTATGATAATATATACATGGAAGGTCATTTGATCCCATGTCTTAAAATCGCCTTCAACTTCCCACCAACTTTACCCTCAACGTCTCTTGATATGAAGAAGAGTCTAGGGGGTGAGTAAATAACTAACGCCTTTAACCTTCCATCTGTTACTTAGTCTTCCATAACTCCTGTGATCTAAATTTTCATTTTCTCGGAAGGCTTAGAATTGAGGGTGAATTGAATTGGTCAAGTGAATTGAAAAGGTTTATTTATTAAAGGGTTTTTAATAGGTTTATGCAAATGTCAACCAGAAACAGAATTATGAACGATGTAGGTAACCTACCTGGAGTTTACCTGGAGAGTGTTTCGGGGGTCAACGCCCCCGCGGCCCGGTCTGTGACCAGGCCTCCTGGTGGATCAGCGCCTGATCAACCAGGCTGTTGCTGCTGGCTGCACGCAAACCAACATACGAGCCACAGCCCGGCTGATCAGGAACTGACTTTAGGTGCTTGTCCAGTGCCAGCTTGAAGACTGCCAGGGGTCTGTTGGTAATCCCCCTTATGTGTGCTGGGAGGCAGTTGAACAGTCTCGGGCCCCTGACACTTATTGTATGGTCTCTTAACGTGCTAGTGACACCCCTGCTTTTCATTGGGGGGATGGTGCATCGTCTGCCAAGTCTTTTGCTTTCGTAGTGAGTGATTTTCGTGTGCAAGTTCGGTACTAGTCCCTCTAGGATTTTCCAGGTGTATATAATCATGTATCTCTCCCTCCTGCGTTCCAGGGAATACAGGTTTAGAAACCTCAAGCGCTCCCAGTAATTGAGGTGTTTTATCTCCGTTATGCGCGCCGTGAAAGTTCTCTGTACATTTTCTAGGTCGGCAATTTCACCTGCCTTGAAAGGTGCTGTTAGAGTGCAGCAATATTCCAGCCTAGATAGAACAAGTGACCTGAAGAGTGTCATCATGGGCTTGGCCTCCCTAGTTTTGAAGGTTCTCATTATCCATCCTGTCATTTTTCTAGCAGATGCGATTGATACAATGTTATGGTCCTTGAAGGTGAGATCCTCCGACATAATCACTCCCAGGTCTTTGACGTTGGTGTTTCGCTCTATTTTGTGGCCAGAATTTGTTTTGTACTCTGATGAAGATTTAATTTCCTCATGTTTACCATATCTGAGTAATTGAAATTTCTCATCGTTGAACTTCATATTGTTTTCTGCAGCCCACTGAAAGATTTGGTTGATGTCCGCCTGGAGCCTTGCAGTGTCTGCAATGGAAGACACTGTCATGCAGATTCGGGTGTCATCTGCAAAGGAAGACACGGTGCTGTGGCTGACATCCTTGTCTATGTCGGATATGAGGATGAGGAACAAGATGGGAGCTAGTACTGTGCCTTGTGGAACAGAGCTTTTCACCGTAGCTGCCTCGGACTTTACTCTGTTGACGACTACTCTCTGTGTTCTGTTAGTGAGGAAATTATAGATCCATCGACCAACTTTTCCTGTTATTCCTTTAGCGCGCATTTTGTGCGCTATTACGCCATGGTCACACTTGTCGAAGGCTTTTGCAAAGTCTGTATATATTACATCTGCATTCTTTTTGTCTTCTAGTGCATTTAGGACCTTGTCGTAGTGATCCAGTAGTTGAGACAGACAGGAGCGACCTGTTCTAAACCCATGTTGCCCTGGGTTGTGTAACTGATGGGTTTCTAGATGGGTGGTGATCTTGCTTCTTAGGACCCTTTCAAAGATTTTTATGATATGGGATGTTAGTGCTATTGGTCTGTAGTTCTTTGCTGTTGCTTTACTGCCCCCTTTGTGGAGTGGGGCTATGTCTGTTGTTTTTAGTAACTGAGGGACGACCCCCGTGTCCATGCTCCCTCTCCATAGGATGGAAAAGGCTCGTGATAGGGACTTCTTGCAGTTCTTGATGAACACAGAGTTCCATGAGTCTGGCCCTGGGGCAGAGTGCATGGGCATGTCATTTATCGCCTGTTCGAAGTCATTTGGCGTCAGGATAACATCGGATAGGCTTGTGTTAATCAAATTTTGTGGCTCTCTCATAAAAAATTCATTTTGATCTTCGACTCTCAGTCTGGTTAGCGGCTTGCTAAAAACTGAGTCATATTGGGACTTGAGTAGCTCACTCATTTCCTTGCTGTCATCTGTGTAGGACCCATCTTGTTTAAGTAGGGGCCCAATACTGGACGTTGTTCTCGATTTTGATTTGGCATAGGAGAAGAAATACTTTGGGTTTCTTTCGATTTCATTTATGGCTTTTAGTTCTTCCCGCGATTCCTGACTCCTAAAGGATTCTTTTAGCTTAAGTTCGATGCTTGCTATTTCTCTGACCAGTGTCTCCCTGCGCATTTCTGATATATTGACCTCTTTTAGCCGCTCTGTTATTCTTTTCCGTCGCCTGTAAAGGGAGCGCCTGTCTCTTTCTATTTTACATCTACTCCTCCTTTTTCTTAGAGGAATAAGCCTTGTGCATACATCGAGTGCCACCGAGTTAATCTGTTCTAGGCATAAGTTTGGGTCTGTGTTGCTTAGTATATCTTCCCAGCTTATATCGGTTAGGACTTGGTTTACTTGGTCCCACTTTATGTTTTTGTTATTGAAGTTGAATTTGGTGAATGCTCCCTCGTGACTAGTCTCATTTTGTCGGTCTGGGGCTCCACGCATACATGTCTGAACCTCAATTATGTTGTGATCTGAGTATATTGTTTTTGATATGGTGACATTTCTTATCAGATCATCATTGTTAGTGAAGATGAGGTCTAGTGTATTCTCCAGTCTAGTAGGCTCTATTATTTGCTGGTTTAAATTGAATTTTGTGCAGAGATTTAAAAGCTCGTGTGAGTGTGAGTTTTCATCAGAGCTGCCTCCTGGTGTTATTACTGCAACAATATTATTTGCTATATTCCTCCATTTTAGGTGCCTTAAGTTGAAATCCCCCAGGAGCAAGATGTTGGGTGCAGGAGCTGGAAGATTTTCCAGACAGTGGTCAATTTTTAACAGCTGTTCCTGGAATTGCTGGGATGTTGCATCCGGAGGCTTGTAGACTACCACAATGACTAGGTTTTGGTTCTCGACCTTTACTGCTAAAACTTCCACTACGTCATTTGAGGCATTAAGCAGTTCTGTGCAAACAAGTGACTCTGCAATGTACAGGCCAACCCCCCCCTTTTGCCTGTTCACTCTGTCACATCTGTATAGGTTGTAACCTGGGATCCATATTTCGTTGTCCAAGTGATCCTTTATGTGGGTCTCAGTGAAAGCCGCGAACATTGCCTTTGCCTCTGCAAGCAGTCCACGGATGAAAGGTATTTTGTTGTTTATTGCTGGCTTTAGACCCTGTATATTTGCAAAGAAGAATGTTATCGGACTGGTGGTATTGTTGGTACTGGGGGGGGATTTTTTTTCCGGCATTAGTATCTGTATCTGTTGGTTTGGAGTGGAGGCCATCGACTGTGGTTCCACTCCAGGAATGACTGGATTTGGTGTACGATTTCTGCCATTTCCTGCCAGTTTTTTTTCCTTCCTGGCACTAAAAAACCTCTCCCTCTTGAGTGGCTGTGGCTACCCAGGTTTTCCCATGGCCTGGATGTTTTGTATCTTTTTGTCCCCTTTAGATGGTATGCCTGGCAATTTAAGTTATAGCACAGTCTTTCCTGTACTGAAGAGGTACACATTTCAGGGTGAAAAAGCTTACAGGAAGGGAGTTTGCATTTTCCTGTTGTCATATGGGCATGACATTTTCTAGGGTGGTCATAGTTGCATGTCCCATCTGTTTTTCCAGATTTCCCATGCCAGCAGATACCAAGTGCATAGTATGTGCACAGGCTTGGTTTCCGTTTGCCTTGGGTTTCTGTGACTGTATTCCCTGTTGGTGCATGTTTCCCTGTCTTATTCCTATCCTCCTTAGCACCAACAATGGAGCTCCCACCAGTTGTTTTTGGTAATTTATCCTCACTATTGCTATTGGAGTCCTCTTGTTTGCTATTTCCTGCGGTATTTCTGGTTTGCAATATTGGTTTTATCTTATCTTTGACTACACTTGTTTCCCTACTATGGCTCCTGTCCTCTATGAGGTCATTTATATGTATTCCTTCCTGCGTATAATTCCCGACTACCTGGACAAAATCTCCAGCTTCACCATTACTGTCTCCCAGGACAGCACCTCCAGCTTCACCATTACTGTCTCCCAGGACAGCACTATCAGCCCCACATTTACTGACTACCAGGACATCACCTCCAGCCTTACAGTTTGTGACTACATGGCCAGTATCAAGGGCAGTACCATTCAGCCCGGACTTTTTATGTTCCCATCTGTTGTAGAAAGCTTCCAGGTTTTCTATGAAAGCAGCTTTGATGTTATCCTCTTTTAATACCCTTGTGATTTTAGTCCACAGATTTTCCTCATTTGGGCATACCCAAAAACACTTCTCTGTTTTAATACTGCTTGTAGCTAGTTCTGGGATATCTGCACAAGGAGCGTGACACCAATTTCCACAAAAATGACAATTTATCCATGTGGTAGCCCGTTTGTTTGACTGACCACAGACTACACACAGCTTCATAATGATTTGAATGGTTGATTTACTGCAAGTCTACTAGCAACCTCTTGAATATTATATTAATAACCTTAAATGAAGCTCTAGCTATTTGTATTTCTGTTTCTAACTCTTTTTGTATATTGGACAGCTTACCGTCACGTTCCTGATTTTTAATGTTTGTGATTATAAGGGCGCCTACAAACCCATCCGTTTACAGTCTGCTTTATTGTCCAACGAAACTGTTTGAAACCAGTCCCGGGTTCGGACCAGTCAAGGGTTCGGACCAGTCGATCTGCTCTGATCAGTGGGTCACTTATTTAAAACATACTGGTCGGTGATTTGAGCTAACACATGAAGGATCTACTGGAAATTATCTACCCGAGTAATATGTGATTTGACTGATACAAAAGTATAACTTGCGTGTTGAAGAGCCGGTGATATCTGGCAGCTCCTACAATGACGTACAGTCGACCTCTTTGTTTATCAATCGCTGTATCTGGCTTTTCTATTTTTGTTTTTCCGTCTCCACCACAATAAATGCTATATTATCACTATAGTTGACTGGTGCAAATTTTGGAGGAAGGACGCTTTTTCTGTAGTAATAATTGCTTCTCGTTGTGTATATTGCGACCGCTGGTAACTACAGGTTATATGAAATTCACAGTAACGTCTCGTATTTCAAGAAAATGAAACTAATGAAAGTCACTCCACTCCACTAAGTACCATTATAATACTGGTTAGTTGCTACTACAACACTGTATTCTGCTATTCACTGGTATCACTAGATTATATGCGAGTACACTAGCAGGCCAGGAAGATTATTAAAAACAGCTGACCTGTGGTAAGTTTCTGGCGACTTCTGGCACCTGCCTCTATAGGCTTATCACTTCATTTACAAATTCACCTGTTTTCAAATGACACTTTAGCCTTTATCATCAATATACTAGGGAGCCACTGTAGTATACACTATACACTATGTATACTCAATGCTTTCAGGGAGACTTTCTTTCCTCTGACACAACGTTCAATTATTATTATTTTTTTCACACGGGAAACAGGCCTATGATTCCCCTCTGGCAGTAAACTCTGCTAGGTAATGCACACTAATTCTCCTTTTTTGACTCAGTATATAATGTTTTCCGCCCAAGATTGGTTCCAGGCGCTAGAGGGATGTATCGTATAGGATTGATGACACAAATTAAAGTTCTAGCACGTAAGAGCGACCGTGAAAACACCAGAAAGCCGGGAGCACAACGAGGCACGCTGACGGTTAATCTGATTTAGAAACAGGGTTACGGGTGTATGGATCACAATCTAATCGAAGTCCAGACGTACATGCATAGGGGTCCTGAACAGCAGAATGCATGTGCCTGTGAAGGTGTCTTCACAAAATACAATTTCAACAACAAGAACATCAACTGGGACCAGGTAAACCATGTCCTAAACGAAACATGTTGGGAAGATGTCTTAAATGACATGGACCCAAACCAGTGCCTTGAAAGGATCAACTTCCTGGTAGCCGAAGCATGTTCTAGGCATATTCCCCTAAGAAAGAAGAAGAGCAGGAGTAAACTGGAGAGAAAAAGACGCTCCCTCTACAGAAGACGACGAAGAGTCACTGAGCTCCTCAGGAGTGCTAGAATATCTGATACACGAAAGGAGGCGCTGACCAGGGAAGTGGAAACTATCGAACTTAAGCTAAATGACTCTTACAGGAACCAGGAGAGGCAGGAGGAGCTTAAAGCTATTAGTGAAATTGAAAGAAATTCCAAATATTTCTTTTCTTATGCCAAAAACAAGGCAAATACCACATCTAGTATCGGGCCCTTACTCAAACAGGATGGGACTTACACAGACGACAACAAGGAAATGAGTGAAATATTGAAATCCCAGTACGACTCTGTGTTTAATGAACCACTAATCGGTCTGAGGATCGACGACCCAAATGATTTCATGAATGAGCCTCAAAACTCCATAAATGTATGCCAGATTTCCGACATTACCCTAACTCCGATAGATTTCGAAAAAGCCATTGACAACATGCCTATGCACTCAGCCCCGGGCCCAGACTCGTGGAACTCTGTTTTCATTAAGAACTGCAAGAAACCCCTCTCGCGTGCCCTAAGTACACTATGGAGGAGGAGCTTGGACATGGGTGAAATTCCACAGTCACTTAAAACAACGGATATAGCCCCGCTCCATAAAGGTGGCAGCAAAGCATTAGCTAAGAACTATAGACCAATAGCTCTGACGTCCCACATCATAAAAATCTTTGAAAGAGTGCTAAGAAGCGGGATTGCAAATCGCCTGGATTCCCAAAATCTGCACAATCCAGGGCAAGATGGGTTCAGGGCAGGTCGCTCCTGCCTCTCACAACTACTGGATCACTATGACATGGCCTTGGATGCACTGGAAGAAAATCAGAATGCAGATGTAATATACACAGACTTTGCAAAAGCATTTGACAAATGCGATCATGGCGTAATAGCCCATAAAATACGTGCTAAAGGAATAACTGGGAAAGTGGGGAGATGGATCTTCAACTTCCTAACAAATCGAACACAAAGAGTAGTGGTCAACAGAGTTAAATCGGAGGCTGCCATAGTGAAGAGCTCTGTTCCACAAGGCACAGTACTCGCCCCCATCTTATTCCTTATCCTCATATCAGACATAAACAGAGATATACACCACAGCACCGTATCATCCTTTGCGGATGATACTAGGATCTGCATGAGGCTGTCATCTGCTGAGGACGCGGTTAACCTCCAAGAAGATATAAACAAAGTTTTCCAGTGGGCAACGGTAAACAATATGATGTTCAATGAGGACAAATTCCAACTACTCCGTTATGGAAAACTGGAGGAGATAATAACTAGAACAGAGTATACTACTGACTCCGGCCATACAATAGAGCGGAAAAATAATGTAAGGGACCTGGGAGTAGTAATGTCTGAGGATCTCGCTTTCAAGGATCACAACAGTGCCACGATCGCACGTGCAAAGAAAATGATAGGATGGATAATGAGAACTTTCAAAACGAGAGATGCCATGCCCATGATCCTTTTCAAATCACTTGTTCTCTCTAGGCTGGAATACTGCTGTACATTAACATCTCCATACAAAGCAGGTGAAATCGCAGATCTAGAGAGTGTACAGAGATTCTTTACTGCACGTATAAGTTCTGTCAAGCACCTTAACTACTGGGAACGCTTGAAAGCACTTGACTTGTACTCGTTGGAACGCAGGAGGGAGAGATATATAATAATCTACACTTGGAAAATCTTGGAAGGAATGGTCCCAAATCTGCACACAGAAATCACTCCCTACGAAATTAAAAGACTGGGCAGGCGATGCAAAATGCCGCCAATAAAAAGTAGGGGCGCCATTGGTACACTAAGAGAAAACACCATAAGTGTCCGGGGCCCAAAACTGTTCAACAGCCTCCCATCAAGCATTAGGGGAATTGCCAATAAACCCCTGGCTGCCTTCAAGAGAGAGCTGGACAGATACCTAAAGTCAGTGCCGGATCAGCCGGGCTGTGGCTCGTACGTCGGACTGCGTGCGGCCAGCAGTAACAGCCTAGTTGATCAGGCCCTGATCCATCGGGAGGCCTGGTCGTGGACCGGGCCGCGGGGGCGTTGATCCCCGGAATAACCTCCAGGTAACCTCCAGGTATGGCATCAGTGATAAAAATTAGCTGGAAAGTCCCAAGAACGGGTTGGATAAGTAGGATAGCGATAATGGCTTGTTAATAGCAGCAGCCTCGTATTGGGTAAAGGACTTCTACAGTTCTTTGTTCTAGTTATCTTCTCTCTCTGACTTAATATTATCTTTAATTTTGACTCGTCCACTGCCAATTTTTCCCCACTCCACCTCTTTCCTTGTCCTACTCTCCCTCCACAACCGTCCTTCCCCTTTCCTACGCTTCTCGTCTCCTCCTCTTCCGTAATTCCTTCCCCTGCTTCATCTCTTTCCCCTCCCCATTCCGCAAACACCCCCTGCCAACTCCCCCTTCTGTATTATCTGGAGAATAAAACAAAGGGCTCACCCGGATATCTTTTAAAAAAATCCCGGGCATTTTTAAAGACGAAAGTCCTGCGAAGAATGAGCCGTCGGCTCTTTGTAACGCTATTATTTCGTCGGAAGAAAACATCAGAATAATAAATTTTTCAACATATTAAAAATGTTTTTTTTTTTCTTTTCTCTTGTCGAAGAAAGTAAAGAATTTTATTAGGAATTTTTCCTTTGCTCGGAATATAAATTTGGTTTGTGACAGACACGACAATTAGCTGTGTTTTATTTATATAATTTAATTTTGATGTAGTTTTTAATGTTGAAAGTGTGTGTAATCATATAATATATATATATATATATATATATATATATATATATATATATATATATTATTTATTATTATTATTAATTTATATATATAAGAATGAATTTTAAATCTTTTTTAAAATTTAACCTTGCGAAAGTTTCCCTTTGTACATTATGTGATAGTAAGAGGTGAAGTGTTTGCTATTGTAGGAAAGGCTACGTGACATTTCCTGACTGGTAGCTGAGTAGCCTCTCACAGGGTGTTTGTAGTCTCGTATTCGGGGGGAGGAGGTGTTTGTAGTCTCGTATTCGGGGGGGGGGGGAGGTGTTGTCTAGTACTGGGAAGGATATAGCTTTGTTCTCTGGGGGAGTGTAGCCTCGTGCTGGGGAGGTGTTTGTAGCCTCGTACCGGGAGGGGAGCGTTTGTAGCCTCGTACCGGGAGGGGAGCGTTTGTAGCCTCGTACTGGGAGGGGAGTGTTTGTAGCCTCGTACCGGGAGGCGAGTTTGTGACCTCGTACCGGGAGGGGAGTGTTTGTAGCCTCGTGCCGGGAGGGGTGTTTGTGGCCTCGTACCGGGAGGGGAGTGTTTGTGGCCTCGTACCGGGAGGGGAGTGTTTGTAGCCTCGTACCGGGAGGGGAGTGTAGCCTCGTACCGGGAGGGGAGTGTTTGTAGCCTCGTGCCGGGAGGGGAGTGTTTGTAGCCTCGTGTCGGGAGGGGAGTGTTTGTGGCCTCGTACCGGGAGGGGATTGTTTGTAGCCTCGTCCCGGGAGGGGAGTGTGTGTAGCCTCGTGCCGGGTGGGGAGTGTTTGTAGCCTCGTACCGGGAGGGGAGCGTTTGTAGCCTCGTACCGGGAGGGGAGTGTTTGTAGCCTCGTACCGGGAAGGGAGCGTTTGTAGCCTCGTACCGGGAGGGGAGCGTTTGTAGCCTCGTACCGGGAGGGGAGTCTTTGTAGCCTCGTCCCGGCAGGGGTATTTGTAGCCTCGTACCGGGAGGGGAGTGTAGCCTCGTGCCGGGTGGGGAGTGTTTGTAGCCTCGTACCGGGAGAGGAGTATTTGTAGCCTCGTACCAGGAGGGGTATTTGTAGCCTCGTACCGGGAGGGGAGTGTTTGTAGCCTCGTACCGGGAGGGGAGTGTTTGTAGCCTCGTACCGGGAGGGGAGTGTTTGTAGCCTCGTACCGGGAGGGGAGTGTTTGTAGCCTCGTACCGGGAGGGGAGTGTTTGTAGCCTCGTCCCGGGAGGAGTGTTTGTAGCCTCGTACCGGGAGGGGAGTGTTTGTAGCCTCGTACCGGGAGGGGTGTTTGTAGCCTCGTACCGGGAGGGGAGTGTAGCCTCGTGCCGGGTGGGGAGTGTTTGTAGCCTCGTACCGAGAGAGTAGTATTTGCAGCCTCGTACCGGGAGGGGTATTTGTAGCCTCGTACCGGGAGGGGAGTGTTTGTAGCCTCGTACCGGGAGGGGAGTGTAGCCTCGTCCCGGGAGGGGTGTTTGTAGCCTCGTACCGGGAGGGGAGTGTTTGTAGCCTCGTGCCGGGAGGGGTGTTTGTAGCCTCGTACCGAGAGAGGAGTATTTGTAGCCTCGTACCGGGAGGGGTGTTTGTAGCCTCGTACCGGGTGGGGAGTATTTGTAGCCTCGTACCGGGAGGGGAGTGTTTGTAGCCTCGTACCGGGAGGGGAGTGTTTGTAGCCTCGTACCGGGAGGGGAGTGTTTGTAGCCTCGTACCGGGAGGGGAGTGTTTGTAGCCTCGTACATTGGCGTGAGGCGTCGGTAGCCACGCATTATATTTTCAGTTTAGTTAACTGTTACCAGTCGTGAGCGTGCGTACTGCTGTGGACACTCATTATCCATTATAAAAATATTAATATGATGAATAAGGGCCATAAATGCTTCACTGATAATATAAATTAATTCCACGAAGAGTTCATTGTCATAGCCTCGACACTAATTTGTCAGGAGATCAAAATAAAATTCTGAATTAATTAAGACAGGAAGATTCCTCCTAACAAAGCGATGGCTATAATGTTATTTTTAAGACTGTAACATAATGAAGATGTGGTGTGATAGGGAACTTGCAGTTAACTTTTTTTTTCCGTGGAGTTTATTAAGTTTAGTAATATTGACTCTCCACCCAAGCAAGCCACTACTACCCCTTCCAGTACCATCCCTCCCTCCATATCCCTCTCCCCGTCCTTCCCCACCTCTCCATCTTTTCCCATTTTCCCGTCATTCTCCCTCCCTCGTGATCCTCACCCCTATCACTCCTCCCTCCTTCGCTCCAAGCTAAATTGTAGGAGAACACCTCGAACTTTATATTCACAAATACCTATGGTCTGGTATGAAATTCTGATCGTTATCTAATGCTCAGACCTGGTGATCTCTACACAAATTTCCCCCGTTATGCTTTATTAGCACTAAACATTAAATGAGAACAAATCATAAGCTTGAATACTGAGTCGATATGTTCTCCATTTACAGGTAAATATTTCTTAGCATTCCCGGTTGAACTTGGAACCAATATTTAATAAGTTAGTTGGAAGGAGTTATCGTATATTTGTTTACGTGTAATTCAGTGTAATTAACTGATAAAATAATTTATCAGTTTTTCTTTGAGGTCTGGTATCACAAAACAAGCCGTGTTCCATCTCGGATCATGACCTTCGTCCAGAACTTGATAAAAATAGTAGGATGGGTGGTGTGAGTAACGTAACTATAAATTTTCTCGATGGGAGGAGCTGGAGGCACCAGGATTTTTTTCTTTAGTCACTTGGTTATCATTAAGGAAACAGTGAAAGTTCCACTATGGGTGGAGACAACCAGTTAACAGGTCACTCAGTCTGATGAATGAAAAAAAAAATACTTTTTAGAAAAAAAAAAACTTGGAAGACTTAAATGATTTGTAGAGAGCAAGAAGCCATCTGCGGAATGGAACCTAACTCAAAATATTGCAAATTCTTCTGTTATGCAACGACAAAAAACACCTTTAGCAGTAAGCCCGAAAGTCTGATGTAACTTTCACTAACAGCCCCCCAAAAAAGTGAAATATAAATCATAATTAGACAGCTCAGTGGGTAGATTAAAGATAGACGATCCACACGAATTGTGTACTGGTGATACCAAACGCCAGCAGGAGTCGACTCCCTTGACTGCTTTACTTTAAGCCCAAGTAAGAATGTATATATTTTTTAAAAATATATTAAGGAAAGTCGAGGTGAAGGTGGAGAGGGCTGAGAAACAGGCGTTATCTTAAAGCCTGAAGCTGTCACTCCTTTCCCTTCATGTTTTAACTTCCATTTGCTTTATTTCTTTAGATCCATGACCCTTCACTTTATTACTTTCACCCCAGTCAACGAGTATTACTCTCTCCCTATCTTTGCACTCATCCTCCGTCTTTCCTCTTGATTCGTTTCTTCATTCCCTCCTCTCCTCTCCTCCCTTCCACGAGGGCTACAGTATCGGCTGGCCCACAGACTGGAATTGGATAAACACTTCAAGGACCTTAGCCTCTGCCTCTGCTACTACCGAAACTTAGAGGATTGCTGTTCCCTCTTACTGCACTACTACTGACTATTTGCTGTTCATACCGTCTATGTTGCTACAGCTGGGCTGTCTACAAATTTATGTGTACTTTAATGCAGGATAACGAGAAAACCATCCTTCGTGATGGGCGGATTAGGTAAATTCTGTTCTTGCAAAATGTCACGGAAATCAGAGGGAGCATACAGGGTGGTGTATCTTATTTTGATGATAAAATTGTGATTGGCCGTTGCATATCCTCCCCCCCCCCCTGTGTGCGTTTGCGCCTTTTTCTAGCTTTGTATGAATATTATCTCGTAGTCTTGACATCGCAGGGAATGAGTAGGTTAAGCAGTGTTAACGTTGATAGCATTTTATAAAATTTAGGCATGTAGACATTTAATTGTGAGGGGTAATGATGATTACCTATTGATGTAGCCATTGATGTTGTCGCCACTGGTGTCGCTTATTATGCTGTTCATTACTAGTAATAATGGTAGGATTACCGACAAAATGGTAAATGGAAACGGATGCAAGTAATGTGACATGTTTGTAGCGGCGTCTCGCTCTCCAAGAGCTTTGTCGAGCCGTTTCAGCTCCTGGGGAGCGAAACTTGACCACAATAAAATATCATATTGGTTGCGTTTGTGTCCATTTTCCTGTCCATTACTGTTTTTTTATAGCGGTATGTTTACTCGCAGGAAAGGGTCTATACCATACACTCACCGCTCAGGACAAAATCTAGAAAAAATACTGTTTTACCAGGTTGACTGCGACAAAGTACAGCGTCGCTGGCATTGAATGACCCTCACTGGCTCACTGCTTCACACAAATGTAATAAACTTTCCCCTCCCTTCAAGCACCTCTCGCTACTTAAAACTTGAATTTTGTAGCTTTTTTTTTTCTTTAAGAGGGAGGGAGAGTTGTGGAGGTTGTGGATTGCTAAGTTGTACCCCTGCAGCCGGCCTGAGGTCTTGGTGGAAGTACCGAGCATCAAAGGCGACCTCATTATCACGAACAGTGCGGGCTGGCTGGCTGCCTGCCTGTCAGTAGTGTTATACTTACTTTCAACATGCATTTTTCAAGTGCATTTACAACAAAGCAATATTTTTACGATATGTACACATTAAGAAAAGATAAATGTTCAATTTGGTCTATTCATCCTAATAAAATAATGAATATCCTACGAGTTTTTAATGACTTGGAAAAAGCTTATACTAGACTATACCATACTGCTGTTCAGGTTAGAGCGCTACATAATCTGAGGTCATGCACTGACTTAATGTCTTACCCCAGTGATAGACACCATCCATCATCTGACCATTAAACTCAATGCATCAGTAACACAATCTATCAACAGAGGTGCCCCAGGGCAGTGTCCTTAGCCCTCTACTGCTCCTCATCTACATTATGACTTTCCTGATGCTGCTCAGAATTTAAATCAATTTTGTTTGTAGATGACGCCACTTTTATCTCAAATGGAGATCCTGTTGTAGATTGAGACACGCAACATACGGGAATCTTTATTATGGAAACCTTTCGCCACATAGTGGCTTCATCAGTCCAGTACACAGAAGAAATGGGTTTGGAAAGTAGTAGTTTGAGGTAATCAGTCCCTCACCCTAGAATCGATGTGTTCAGTCTATCATTCTTGTAGAAAGTGCACCATATGGACAGAGAAGTTGCTTATATACTCGGGTGAGTCGAAGCAGAATGAGGCGGGGTCATAGTGGAACCATCCACTAATCTAAGTAGGTCCTCGCCCAAAGGTTGGACAAGTATTGAAGAATTTCTTGTATCAAGATCCCATGATGTTGCAGTGTCTGACAGATGTGATAAATGGTTTTGAAAACCGACAACCGATCAGGTTAGGCAAACGCCTACCCAGGTTCGACAATGCCGCGTCTGAGCATTGACTGGATGAATGATTACGTGGACACAACTTCGTTGTTTTGGAGATCACTACACCACCGCTCGTGTTTTCCTGGCAGCAAGGTACTTGAACGTGCTTGAGACTAGCTTCATATTGGATTGTGTTCATTAGCTATACGAAGAAATTCTATATGAAATAAATAATATACCATTTTTGTGATGAAACTATGTCCAGTGCTAAAGACCCTTTGTAACCGCTGTAATCCTGTTTTTTTTTTTTGTTTTTTTTTTTGCGCCACTGTTCACAGGATGAGCACGGGGGTGTTCAATAAACTAGCTGCTCAGGCGGCATAACTAACGACGCTGGTTGCCAAGAACATTAGGGAGGAAGAGGTTCCACAAACACAGTAGCAAACGAGTTGTGTTATAGGATGATGTTAAGGAGTGACTCGAGCCAAGTTCCAGACCAAGAGACAACACGGTGACAAGGTCGACCCTGAACAAGCACTGTTCTATCTCAGTGTGTTTATGAATGGGAAATTAGGACGAAATCAACTTTGTTCTTGCATAAGCCATCAGAGAGGTAGGACAAGAACCTATGTTGCGTGCGGGGGGGGGGGGAGGTAGCTGGATAAAAAGAGCATAGTTGAACCTTAAAAGACGTTACAGGAATGTCAGGAAGGACTTCAGTCTGTAGGTGACAAGGAAGTGGAACTATCTGGAGGAGGAAGTGGTGGAAGTAGACTCCATATACGGTTTTGGGAGCATTATAAGGCCTCCGTCTTACGATTCCTATTAAACTTTTTTTTCGATATTTTTCACGGTGCCTGAAGTTTGGGAACTAAAAAACGATGTAATTTCTTCACAAAACTACTAGGCGTTTTAATAAACGATAACCCATGTTAACACTGTCTTACCGCCATTTTCTCATCTTAAGCGAAGTAAACAAACTTTTCGCCACGATAAAAAAAAATCGTTCAAAGAAGCCCATTTTTCGAGCTATAAATTTTCCCGCCATGATCGCATGCCTTTTACGCAAATATCTCCCCCCTTCCACCACCAGCATCACCACCACCCTTTCCACCACTTCCAGTACCACCCTTCCCTTCCATACTGTCTTTCCCATTGAAAAATGTAGATTCGTGCCTAAAATGTCACTCCCCCTCCCCCCGGGCTTTCTCAAAAATTCTAAATATGAATTAAGGAATACAGTGTATAGTGTAACGTTTTAAAAGGTGTCGAGCAGTGAGAACACTCCCCTGCCCCCCCAGAGTAAGAGGGGGAGAGCGAGAAAAACGAACCAGCGGATAAGGAAAGCGAGACTCTCACCTCTCCTCCTCCTCCTCCTCCTCCTCCAGCAAGAAAACAAGCACAGAAAAAAGAGCAACAAAGAGTGTACGATACCAAATAAAAAAAATGCTTATAGAACACAAAGAAAGAGGCAACCAAAACTGCAGTGGAGGAAGTGCAAGACAAGAGGCCTCAGCATTTGGTGGGGGGGGGGGATGTCAGCACTACCCGGAATAACACTTAATTACTACTATCATCATCCCCTGGGCTCCTGCCTCCCTATCACCCACTCTTTCAACACAAACATGTGAATAAAGGAAAACTGCAGTAGGCCTTCTAGCCTAAAATATAAAACAAACCACACTTTAGCCCATGTATAATTATGGATCTCGGCACAGAAAATGACATTTTCTCTAGACAAACTTTGCTAGTGTTATAGAGTGTATGTCCAGCTTTACCCAAGTAATTTACTGACAGAATTGAGGGATGAGACTTGGGTAATATTTTGTGATCTTTATTGAAGAAACGTTTCGCCAGCCAGTGGCGAAACGTTTCCTTAATAAAGATTCCCTTAGGTTTCACAAGTGTCTGCAACTTGCTTTCTTTATAAGTTATTACATTACTGTTAACACTGCTAAAATTTACCTTATAAAGTTATTTATTAGGAATGATGCTAAAATTGAATAAAAATGTAAATGGGGTCATGAAATCGACACAAACATACATATATATATATATATATATATATATATATATATATATATATATATATATATATATATATATATATATATATATATATATATATATATATATATATGTGTGTGTATATATATATAAAAGTTATTACTGACCAAAATCCAAACAGTCAGAACAGTACAGTCGAAACTTGCAGTATCATTTACTCTATTATCAAGGCTGTCATCTACACACATTCGCTTGCTTTTAAACCCCAGTGGGTCTGCCTGTTTCTTTATTCACGTAACCCAACTTTCCTGCCTTGAGTTATTAATTTGCAGCGCTCTCCTCCTGTAAGGAGCTGGCTGAACATTTGTTCACCCAGACTAATTTGGAAACCAAGAAGTAGGAGGAGATGTTATCTCCCCGTTCTATTCCCTTCAAAACCTCTCACAATTAGTTCCCAGCATTAGTCCAGTCCCCGTTCCCCTACCCATCTCGTCCCCCATCTCATTCCTTCCATCCATTTCCATTCCCAGGGGAGAAGAGAAATTAAAAGTGGAAGTACACGGGCAGTAAACGTGAAATATTTAGGTTAATTTGATCTTCAACGAGGTTGTTTCCTTGGTAAAAACTGCTATAAGCGGCACTGCTTCATATCCTACTTTGAAATGAGAATCAGTAGTGGCGAGATTTGGTTTCAGGAAAGAGCTTCAGTTCCATGGATCAGGATCCCATCACCAGTACCGATGCACCCCATGAAGGGTGCGCTTGCGATAAAAGCAACTTCAAATGCGCTTACAGAGGATGAAAGTAATTTTTCTGGGTCTCTCAGTGACAAGAAAAATGTCTTCTGGAGTGTCTGAACGAGAATGAGGCCATCATGCTGGCTCTCTGATCAATGACTGACAGAGGAAAGTCTGTTACAGTGTGCGGAACACAAGCTTGGCTGAGGCTGCTGCTTAACGCCCTGGTTGCCATCACAGATGACTGTAGGGAGGAAGCTTGAAATTTGAAGAGCACTCGAGCATGATCAACCTTAACGTTTAATAAGCTGTCCCATTATATGTTACAAGACTACTTTCACAAAATCGTCTCTCAGAAACTCACGACTTTCACCCGATGTTCGTTTTATGGGATACATTTCGTGTGAAGTCCTAAGCAAGCGAAGCAGTCAGAGCAAGGAGTGGTGGAGGCACGATTCTCCAATCGCTAATCACGAAACCCCTTTCTTCTCGCCATGGTGGTGGAAAAATAACTAAACACACTTTGTTTTTACTAAGACAGTTTTAAACCATCAAACAGGAGGTTAGAGCTTACGGCAGGAAGAGCGTGAGGGTATGAACAACACGGGAACATTTTACTGCAACGTAATCCCAGTAAAACATTGCACATGTGCCTTCATATTGGTAAGTGTGGGCACTACACCTGTACACGAGGAAGAACGTGGGTTACGGAGGAGTGAGCACGTGTGACCCATAACCACCTGGTCCCCCCACTACCGCTAACTCCTATTGTTCAATATTATAAAACGGTTATAATCGATTAAAAAAGCACGCCGGTCTCTGACAGCGGTGAACTGCGAACCGGTGGGATGCGTCACAAAACTCTAAATGTTGTACAGCGGTATCACACTAGGAAGCGCTAAACCCATAAGGATAAACAGTACCTAGGAAAATGAAAATAAAGTTTGTACCAAGGAGAATAGCTTCATTTCCTTGGCTCAAAAACCTTTCACATTATTAAGACAGCCCCTTTTGAAGGAACTGTGTAGAGCCAAGTGTATAGTGGTGTAGATGAATGGTTCAGAATACCGATACGTTGATAAATTAGACACATGTGCAACTCTTGGATATCTTTATTGAGGAAACGTTTCGCCACACACTGGCTTCATCAGTCCATACAAAGGAGAATCGTGAAGAACAGGAGGAGAATGAGGTAATCAGTCCCTCAACCTTGAGTCGGTGTATGGTGATGAAAGTTGACAGCAACAACCATCTCTCATTCAAAATAGCAGATGCTCTGGAGAGAGAGAAAAAAAAAAAACATCGTGTCGGTCCATCCAGTACCATTATCATAGTTTCTCTCCCCGTGTATAGATGGCGTGCGAGTCAGAGACCTATCTCAGTGAGATGGCCAGTTTTTTTTTTTTTTTATAACTTTCGAGAAAGTCGAACACTTACGCATTTTTTAAAGCGCTGTTGCACTTAACCGAGGATGTCACTAGACACTTAAAAAGTTGTTTTTATTGCAAACTGGCAAGTGTCTTGTACATTACAGGGAAACGCTAAACCCATACAGTGCTTGAGTTTGATGTGAAACAGGTTTGATCTAAGCAAAGGGAGGGTTCAGTGCTGCTTGGCGATAGGTATCATAATGGACTTATTGACGGCATCATGGCCGGGATCTGCAGGAGGTGTACTTCAGTATGCACATCTCTTGCTAGGCTGCTTAATATTTATGACCGTGTAACCAGTTCATGAAAATTGGTAGTTTCAATTCCATCCTTAGTTCAGCTATTCTGTAACTAATTGATAGTTCAATTTGCTCGTTAATTACTTGATAAATATCACATACGCAGTACCTGGGAATTTTATTGGGACTTTCCGCCTGCATAGCAGACTTTTTCACTTTAGTGCAGTCATGAGGACAGACTTTTGTAGTGAAGTGGGAGAAGATAAGAACATAAGAATGGAGGAACACTGCAGAAGGCCTACTGGTCCATGATGAATATCAGAATGTGTAAAGTAAAAGGACACAAGTGCAACTAATGTGACATTTATTGTGGCAACGTTTCGCTCTCCAGGAGCTTTATCAAGCCATTACAAACAGTACATGGACACAGAGGGTATATAAAGGCTCAGAGTGAGGTGAATACTAGTGAGGTACCATTTCGATGTTCAGTAGTGGTAGTAGTAGTAGTAGTGGTGGTAGTGACAAAAGTAATACAATATGGTAGAGCAATTAATTCGTACATGAGTAAAAGGATATAAAAGCTATTTTATATACCCTCTGTGTGCATGTATTGTTTGTAATGGCTTGATAAAGCTCCTGGAGAGCGAAACGTTGCCACAATAAATGTCACATTAGTTGCACTTGTGTCCTTTTACTTTACATATTGTCGGTAATTCTACCAACTTTATTACAATATCAGAATGGTATACAGTACCGACAGGTTGGTAGGTAAGACACATAGGCAACAGTTAGGCAACTTTATTCCAAATAAAGTTCGGAATAAAGTTGCCTAACTGTTGCCTGTGTGTCTTACCTACC